>NC_134539.1:109700024-109907524 GCF_050624435.1 Tenrec ecaudatus | reverse complement strand
AAGCCTGCGAGCGCCAATTGATTGATGTAGTGTATGACTCAGAAGGGGGACGGGGACCAAACCCTAAAAGAGGCCATCAGCAAAGGTCTGCGTTGTTTTTACCCCAGAAGGAAAAGAGTGGAGCTGAAGGCCTGCGTGGAAGAGGCAGCAAGTGAGCCAGAGGCCAGCGAGGACCAAAGAAACCCACGGGGACTGAGCAGTCGGTGGATCTCTTGGTAGAAAACACGAGGGCCCCAGCTAGGGCTCGCTGAGAATCAGCAGCACAGCAGGGGCTTGGATTCTCTGGAGCTTAGTGCTCCAGCCCTGACGGAATGGAGGTCTGAGTGAGCGTCTTTTGTCTGTAATTGACCTCTCAGCAGCTCCTGGCGCTGCAAGCCAGGTAAACAGCAAGATTGCTCCAGTGCTGCCTGCCCTGCTTAGCCAACTCAATAGCCCAGGAAATCCTGCAGGGGATGTTATTGGAATGTTGTACACTCGATCCCTCACAAGCTTCATGCTGGGCTGTTCATTTTCTTCGGACAAAGATAGACTGGCTCCCTCTCTCGTGGACGGAATGAAAATGCTCCCTCGCGTTATGGCTCATGTGATAACTTTGGTGGCGGTGTGTGGGGATGATGAAGTCTCTTAATGGCGCTAGTTAAACCCGGTAATATCACTCGATCAGACTTCAGCTGGCTGCGGGAATCTAACCTAGTTTTGTATTCCTGAACATCTCAAACCCGCCACTTGGCATCTTCAAAGGCCTAACAAGGAGCCAGCCACCCTTCATCCATTTCCCGGAGCCTATTTATAAACGGCCGCTAATTTCTGACTGCAGGATGGTGCCTCTTCCTTCCGAATGGCAGCTCCCCAGCCTGAGGTCAGTCTCCTGCCAGCGTTGGAGTTATCCTGGCACCCGGTGCTTGGTTTCTAGCCCACTGGTTTAGGACCCCCAAAGGAAGAGAGCTCATTTGATGCTGGAAAGTGGGGAAATGGGTTTGCTTGGGGACTGACCTGCCTAAGTCTAATTAGTCTCTTCTGGAAGCAGGATTTGCTCTGAGAAGGGGGCAGATGTGTTCACGTGTGGGCGTGTGCATGTGTCGTGTGTGCGTGTGTGTCCATGGCTAGGATAACATGCGCTCCGCAATGGCTGTCTGCCTCTCACGAAGGTTGGCCTACTTCAGCCCTGCAAGATGGCTGGTGCACCTGGACACCTCCCTCCCCTTTTGCGCTCCAGAAAAATGCCCCATATGGGCCATATTCGCCCTGGGTGGGACTGTGCGGGGCAACTTTTCAAGGAGCCAGGGAGAGGAAAAAGGGGGACCACACGCGGAGGCAGAAGGGCACACCGGGAGAGGCCTGGAGTCCCGGGATTGGTGGGGAGAGGGGTCCTTTACATTTAAATAGGACCCCGACGCACAGCTCCCCAGGGAAACGGGGCACGACCTCCCGTCCAGGAAACCAGCGAAGGAAGGGGTTCATCGACCAACCCGGGGCGGGGGCCCGGGGCGGGGGGCCGAGCCCCATTCAGCCTGGAAGTCGAAATCGCCCAGGCGGTTTATTGCAACAGCGCCCGGGTGCGCCGCGGCGCGCCGTCAGGAGGCGGGCCCGCCGCGATGGCGCATCAACGTGCTCAGGGTAATTAGTTTTGAATTACCATGTGCATATTTTAAACGTTTAAATGCTCATCCCAGGTTTTCGGGGAAACAGTTTCGCACTGCGTGGCGGTCCTCCCGCGCCCGGGGAGCAGCCCGCGCCGGCGCGCTCGCCGGGAGGAGCAGGCGGAGCGTGTCGGTCCTGCGGCTCCGGCCTCGAGAGCCGCGCGGCAGCCGCGCGCTAAGCCCTCGGATCAAGCGGGATCAGGCGGCAGCCCCGGGCCCTGGCGCAGCGGCTCGCCCAGCACGGTCCCTCCTTCCAAGCCAGCGGCGACGGTGCCAGTTTCCAAAAACGATTTGTTCAGCTTTTAGGTTTTCCATTGTGCATGAAAATGCAATTCTATCTGGGCAGCTTTTTATTAAAAAAATTTTTTTTTGAAGACCCAGGGAGCTGGGAAACTTGATTCCAGCTGGGAATGACATGACCTTGGGTGCTTGGCAAAAGAGTGACCTTGTCCACAGGTCACTCGGGGCAAACCGCCTTCCAACCTCTCATGGTGCCCCGCGTGCAAACAGCCATTTCTCAAATCCCCGCCACGAGACTGCAAACCTTCCGATTCCTGGCGACCCCACGTGTTCCCAAGTCCAAGTGGGCTCCCTGGGGTGCTCGTGCCGGTAATCTTTACGGCAGCCCAGCGCCAGGCCTTTTCTCCACGACACACTGGGTGGATTTGATCTGGCAACTATTCAGCTCGCAGCTGATGGCAATTCACTTGCCCCCCGCCCTCGCCCCCGGACCCCTTGCTCTCCTGCGACAGTTGTTAAGTGGAGAGTCGCTAGGTGTGTTCTAATGGTGTCCCTGCGGGCAGGGGTTGCTGGTGCCTGAAAGCGCGGTGATCACTTTCTGTGACCGAATTCTGCAGGAGCGCCGTTGGGAACTGCAGGCGTCACTGTCTCCGAGCGGTGCGCCGTTCTCTCCGGCAGGGGGGGCCGTGGGGATGAAGGCTCCCGGCCTGTGTGCCTGGGACCTCTGAGCTGCTCATTGAATGGAAATTGTTCATTATGCACACTGTCTGGTTCAGGACACAGAGGCAGCCCCCGGGCACAAACCCCAACCAGTCGCTTTCTCCTCTCCCCAGATGAAAACATATGAACTGTTTTGATGTAATCTTATAACAAAGCCTAATAGAAATTTTATTTCTTCTTGAAGTTGTCTGTCATTTCTTATTGCCACCCTTCCCTCGTCCTATTAATACCCTCACAGACAGGGATCCGTAGCTGAGTTTAGATTGTATTTGAACGTAGGAAGCAGTATGTTTTCCTCTGCAATGGTCTGGGTTGTTTAAATACAGTAACATCGCTTGCAATGTGTTTAATCTCTTGTGGGCTCTTTTTCCTCCCCCCACTGCTATTTATCATTTTAATGGAATGCTACAGAATATCACATTATGCAATGTGTTTAAATTGATAAATTGTATTAGAGAAATATTGGGTAGGATTTTTTTTTTAATGGTAAGTGGGTTTAGTAGAAATATTTTCTCATTAGTAGATCAGCTGCTTGCAGGGCAGGAATTGTAAGGATTTGGGAATAAGCTATATTTATGACCTATTTGGCTAATTAAAATTAAAGCATAATTTTAGCATGAAGTTCCTGCAAGACTTTGCAGAGAGGGTGGAGGAAGAAACTTGCCCAAATCCAGTTACTTTTAAATGTCAGTTGCCATAACAACCTCACACGAGCCACATTCTCCCTTGAAAATTCCTTTTAGGACTCAGTTGCTATAATAATTTGCCTCCGTTCTTTTTAGGAGGCATGTTTTCCTTTGTGATCATTTGAAGGCTTTCGTTACTGTGATGGAAATGATCGTGTGGATAGATCTGGACTCTTTCTTGTTCTGTGGACTAGAACAGGGTGATCCCCCAATAGAAATATGGGCTACAGGGACTAGCTGTGCGGGGAGGGCTAGTGGGGAAGGAGGAAGGACAAACTCCAGGGAGCAATTGTTGCAGGAGCCAGTGTCCCTCTGGGTGGGAATTATGAAACCAACAGTCTTTTTCTGAAGGATGACTATTAAGCTTTTCTGCCTTGTGGGGGTTTTGCATCAGGCAAATGCCAGTCTGACCCTCTCAAGGCAGGATGGACACAGTCATGTCTCCTGAAGGTCTGTCACTACCTCACTTTGGTCACTCAGCAGGACCACTGGCATTTGATGACCCAGGGAGGCAATCCCCCAAAGTATTTACTTTGAAGCAAAGTGGAGTTCACCATCCTATTTCTTTCACTGTTAGCCATGAACCTTCATTCATTAGACAACAGGACCTGGGAGGAGCACCTGCACCGCTGCTCGGCCCTGGCCGCAGGCACCCCAGAGGGCATGCGTGGCTCCAGCCTTCCAGATCTCTCCGTGCTGACATTGTCATGACTGAGGGCAAGCCCCTGGTCCTGAGGAGGAGGAAAAGGTCTTGCAAGTGGGAAGTGCACTTGATTGTCAAAGACTTTGGGTGCTATATACACAAAGGAGCCTGGCTGCTCCTGCTCAGCTCCTGCCTGGCCCTGCCATGTCTTCAAGTCAAGTCCCTGCCTGTCCCTGCCTTGCCGCAGTGACAGCAAAGATTGTCTTCCTGGTCCTTGCCTTGTTTCTCCCCCCGCTCCGTCCCCCGCCCCCCGCCATCCCCATCCTTCCTCCCACCCCAGCTCCTGGTGGGATCTCAAAAGGACTTGCCACGGAGAGGGACAGAGGGATGAAGAGGGGAGACGTGGCTGTCTAGTGGGCTTTCTTGTGAGCGTCACTTTGGAGAACCACTCGCGTCACTGTCACCGGATGCCCTCAGCCAGAAAGCCACCACTGTGTCAGGAGGATTGTGTTGGACTAGAACTCTCTTCGGGTAGGGAATCTCTGGGCCGTCGTCATCGGTATAGCTGCAGAGCTCCAGGTCTTTCTCTCGCGGCACCACTGAGTGAACTTGACAACCCCCCACCCCCACCCCCAAACCTTTAGGTTAGTCATCAAGTGCTGCCCAAGAGGTTTCCAGAGGTTGTGGGGAAGGTAACCTCTGTCCGTCCCGCTTCAAGCCCAACAATCGGTAGGGAACAGAATCCAACAAAACCAAGCACTTCCACAAATGTGTGGGGGGCTGCCAGTAGATTGACTCTCGACTCGGGGACACCCCCCCCCAATACCACAGGCCTATCGCTGCCTTGTTCTGCCCCATCCCCGTGATGGACTTAAGATCAGCCTCGTGTGACACATGAGTGTTTTCACGGGCTGACTTTCAGAAGTGGATCACCAGGCCTTTCTTCCTCGCCTTAGCCTGGAGGGGCCGCTGAAACCTGTGTGGTGCCATAGCGGTATGCAGACCACCAGGAATAGCTGGGTTGGTGGCTGTGCCTGACGTGCGTTAGCTGGGAACGGAATGACAGTGTCCTCTGGCGGCACCACCTCTCCATCCATCAGGGTGGGAGGGAAGACAAGGACGATGCTCTCCTCTCCGGGTGAGGCCGGCTTTGGAGGGCTGGCGCCCTGTACGCTTGAGAAACGACCGGGCTGGAAGAACAAGCGCTGCTTTCTTCACACCTCGGCCATGTGTCTGGAAGAGACTTGGGTGACGGGTGGCATCTGTTTGGGGGCATGTCGCACTTTTGATTGTCCTGGACACGTCCGTGGAAATGTAATACTTGACATTTCTCAAGAACCAGTTGTGCCTTTTTTATTTTTTTAAATGGAGGGTAACTGAGCTATAGGTTGGGGAAATGCAAATGAAGTACCATTGCTCCGTTTAGATGGGGCCCTGGAGTTCCTGCATCATTCTCAACCTTCCTGTGAGGACACTGGCCCCCCCGGCCCCCCACTGTGTACTGCCCCTGCTACAGGAAGCAGATTTCTGGGCCTTCTCCTACACGGGGACTGCAGAGGACAGGGGGGCATTGTAGGGCTCTGTGGTCAGAGGGATCTGTGTTCAAATCCCTCATCTTCCACGTACATGACCTCAGAACTCATTCCCTGGCGTGTAAAGCAGGGCCGTGATGAGGATGACAACCGATGTACTGATATTAAATGATCTATGTAAGAGAAGCATATGCACTGCCATCGAGCCAACTCGACTCTAGAGGGCAGAGTAGGACCGTCCCCTTGGGTTTCTGAAGCTGTCAATCTTTATGGGAGCAGAAAGCCTCATCTTCCACCTGAACAGAGGCTGGTGGGTTTGAACTGCTGACCTGGTAGTTAGCAGCTCAACCTGTAACCAAGTTCACTATCAGGCCTTCTCCCTGGCATCTGGTAGGCTCGACGTGAAAACGGCAGCGGTAGTTGTTACCCCAGCTTATGATGGAATTGAGACGCCTTCTGTCTGGCCCAGCCACATCCTTACCCGGTGGCCTGGGGGGAGACTGGGGGCTGGCCACCTTCATCCTCTCATCTGATGAGAACAGCGGCCTCTGGGAGCCTGATGTCCCCACTTCATTCTGAAGGCGCCACCCAGGAGCAGACAGATCTGGGCAGAGGCTGGACGGCATGACAGGTAGGCCGCTGCAGCCAAGGAACGCGGTTTTCTGGGATCAGAGCTGACCAGAAACAGGGTAGTTCACTTAAGAATAGGATGGAGGAAGCAAGGAGTACAGGAAAGAGAGAAATGTTTTAGAACCGATTGTGGTCATGATGGTACACCTCTTCTTGAGGGGATCCAACTCTTGAATGTCCCAGTGAAACGAGGTAGAAAGGAAGACCAGCACGGAGCCCAGGGATACCACAAATGCCTAACTGCTCAGCTACTAACTCAAAGACGGGCGGTTCGAATCCACCTCGGGTGCCTGGGAAGAAAGGGGTGGCGACCTACTTCTGAACAATGGCCGCCACGGACACCCCTGTGGAGCTTGCTTCCACTCTGACATCCATGGGGGCGCCGTGAGCTGGAGTCCACAGGCAGGCAACTGGTTTTTGCTTTGTTTCTTTGTTTAGAATGTGCTTGCCCCTTCCTCTCCTGCGGTGCCCTGTGGAGGAGACGAGGAGACGTTCTTCTGTGGCTTTCTGCTTTAGGAACCACCTGGGGAGAAGGAACCCTGGGCTGAGTGACCCTCTGAGCTGGAAAGCCTGTCTTTGATGGCCTGGTTTCCAGGAAAGGCTCCATATACGTGTGACTTTGCGACAGTGTCAAAGCCATAGGTCTCCCAAGGTGCCAGCGAGGGGGCGCTGACCCACGGCCACCGTCCCGTGTGCCGGAGCAGAACTGTGCTCCGTCGGGCTTACACGATGGCGGGCTTTTCAGAGATCACCAGGCCTTTCTTCCAAGGGCTTTCAGAGAGCAGTGAGCTTGTTGCTGGTGTACACCATCCATCCCGGGAGTCCTGGTGTCCCAAAGGATGCTGGGAAATTCCCTCTGGCAGGTCAACGAAGATCCAACAGGGGGCAGACTGGTTGTAGGGAAGACTGTTCTGGGAGCAGTTCTGTGGCTCTGGTTGTGTAGCACCATCTTGAATTCCCCCCTGCTCTTTGGCACAATGAGGCGGGAGCCCAGGGCCCACTTCCTTCAAACTCAGTGAGTGACCCTGTTTGGCTCCTCATTCCTAGCCTGGCGTTCACTCTTCCCTTCCCCCAAGTCCTCCTTTTTTTAGCCTCAGCTACAACCCGACTGTCTTCTTCAGGGCTGGGGTTTGCCTGCTGAGCACTGGAACCACAGTCCAAAGGCACACTGGCCGTCAGCACGGAGCACGAGGCTTGTGCCAAACATGCAAAACCACACAAAACAAAAACACCGGGAAAGCGTTTTAGAAAAATCACCCCAAAGAGAGAAAGGGAGCGGCACCGAGCATGCAGCAAACAGCTTTCCGCCCCTGTCGCCGGCCACCAAGTCAATTTGTTATGACCTGGACACAGCTGCTGTCCGCCCATTTCTCTGGCATCTCAGGACTGGCTGTGGCCAAGCGCCCACGGTCGCTGGCAAGGAGCCCTCCTGTTGAAAGAGGTTTTAATGAAAGACTTGGCACCGGGCTCTGTGCCTCCGTGCCCCTTGTTGCCTCGTCCCCTTGTTCCGTTAACGAGTTTGGGGGCTTGATCTCAAGGGCAAGGAGGAGATATGCTGAAAGGCCCAGCAGCCACGTTCCGTGGGAGACAAGCCGGAGCCAGGAATGTTTTCCAGGAACTGGGGGAGAGAGAAAAAGGGGGGCAGGCTATAAGAGGTGCCAAGGCCGGCCCTGCTGGAGGGGCGGAGGCTGGGACATCCCTGTTGTCGCTCGTGGCCACCGAGTGGATTTCGATTTCTTAGGGTCGAACTGTGCTCCTGGGCTTGCTTCGTGGAAGCAGACAGCCAAGCTTCTGGGTCCGGGGAGGGTGGCTGCCAGGAAGGTTCTAAGTGCCAGCCCTCAGGTCAGCATGGCAGCATCTGCCATTGGTACCATCCCGGGGCCTTGCTTTCATGCTTTCTCCTGGGAGCTCGCTCGGCGCATCAGCCGTCTCCGGTGAGCCACGGTGGCCGGTTCTGTTTTACACAGAGGGACGTCTCTACTCTTGTGCAGGCGGATTAGCATGGAAATAGACACATCCTTCTTTAGGGGGACGTTTGTTGATGCTCCCTCACACAGCCATACAGCCGAGGAGTCGGTCCCTAAGCCCCGCTCTGAGGAGAAATCTGTCCTGCCTCCTGGCAGGCCCACCGAGGAGCTCTGGGGTGGGGCCCTGTGGCTCCGGAATGGCAGCCACCACCCGTGCTGGCTGCTCCTGGCCAGCCCCAGACAGTGGCCTTTTTACAGCCTCGGACTAACAAGGGCTTTTGAGCACTCGCTCTTTCTGTCTGTCCGTCTTCTCTTTTCATTTCATTTTCTGTCTGCCTGAAAGCACCGTGTACTGAATGCAGTGGGAAATGACTTGGGGTGGTGGTTGGGGGGGGGGGCTGTCAAAAGTAAGAACTGACAGAGAAATCAAACGTTATCCCCAAAGGCAGCCGCTGAAAGGCTCCAGCTGACCCCTCGTCCTGGCTCTCCGGCAGGGGGGACAGTCCCTATGCCAGCCTAATTGCCCCCCCCCCATCTGCGGCCGGGTGTGGTACCGAGGAGCCTCAAGCACAGGGCACTCTAAATGATGCCACGCCTCAACAACAGCCGTCTGCCTTGCACGCACCTCTGCCCTGCTTCTCTGGAAGCCACATTCCCGTACCCCATCCCCGTCCCCGTCCCCGTCCTCCTCTCAGGGAGGCCCTGCCCTTGTGGACACCGAGGGACCGGGTGACACAGCTACGGCAATGCATTGTGACTTGGGGGAAGAAGGTTGGGACTCCGTGCGGCTGGAGAGACGGCGAGAATAAGAGATGAAGAGAGAGAGAGACATGGAGAGAGAGAGAGACTCTTCCTCCAGAGAAGGTAGCTCTCAGCAGGCTTCAAGGGAGGGGCTGCTGCAGACAGGAAGCTGCTGCCTGAAGTGTAAATATGATGATTGTTGTCTCTTCCTCAGGAAGTCAATAAATCAGCGAGGTGGAGGCTTGAGAGGGAGCGGCAAGGCCTGTGCGCTTCCACGGTGTCCTGAACCCCAGCTCTTCAGAGCGCTTCAGACTGATTCATCACGCCTGCCTCCAGCTCACGAGGGGCGGCGAGAATTATGATCCCCACTCGGAGCCACGGGACGGCGCGAGGTTAAGAGGCAGTGAGTGGAGAGAAACAGCCCGTTCGCTGCTCCAGCCACTAGATCACGCTCTACTTAGAGGCAAGTAATTGTCAGGTAACCTATTTTTCGGGGTCTAATTTCAGCATAGGAGGGCCTTGTCTTCTCTGTGTATTTCATTCCCTGAAAGATGTATGAGTTTATTGAGCAGGAAAGAACAGGCTTAATCACGCGCTGAGCTCGTTTGGGACTAAAGGGTACAAGATAGAAGAAGGGTATCTTCCTCCCACCCCAGCCCCCAGCACCCCAAGAATGCAAGCCATTCAGCCGCACCAGGGCGCACACCTGGAAAGGCAAAGGCATTGTATGTGCCACACTGGGGGGGCTTCCTGGAAGTGTCACCCTAGATGAATAACTCCCCAACTCCTAGTTGTCCCACATTGGAGAGCCAGGGCTCTCCTTGCAGCCCTGGGGAGGCGGGGGTGTGGGGTGTGGGAGACATCTGACATGGGGAGGCGAGAGAAGGCCAGATGCCAGCAGCACCCTGTCATGTGGGTCACCAAGGAGCCAGCAGAGAGGAAGCTGCTTTCAGTGTCCCCAGAGACCAGTTTCCTTCTGCCCCAGTGAGGATGGGCAGCCTCCGCCCAGTCCAAAGGTCTGCATCTGCGGGGCTGGGTCTAGGCACCCCAGATGGTGCAAACCCAGCACCTCTGGGACCCGGGGAAAGTGCCCGAAGGTGAAGGCATCCTGGAAGGGCTACCCAGGCACCAGGGTCCTCTGGCCTCTCATGGTGGCAGAGGGGAAGGTGGAGGAAATGCTCCTGTTTCCTTTGCCTGGAAACACAGGGCTGCACAGCCCCTGCTGCAGTGGGCCTGCCCTGTGGGGGTGGTAATAGTATGTGGTTAGCGCGGTGGCAGGTCACTTGCCACCATTATCTGATGCTCTCCTTCTCCAGATCTCTGTCTTGGCCGTCCCTCCCCAGCTGACCCCTCGCTGCTGCTCCAGCTCTGTTCCCTCCTCCCTCCCCTACCTCTCTTCTTCACCTCCCCCCCTTTTCTCCCTCTTTCTTTCTCACTCAGCCTCTCTGCTGAATTCTGCATTGACATCAGCATTCCCAAAACAACAACAAAGGAAAGTAGGTCAGCCAGGCAGTTCCAGGTCGGTGCTGGGCTGCAGATGCTGGCTGAGGCAGGGGTGCCACCAGCCTCGTGGAGCCCAGAAGTGGTACCCTCAAACTCAGGGCCTGCTGCCTTGTAAATGGCCCCTGGTTTTCATGGCCATATTCTTAGGGGAGGGGCAGGTGTCTGGGCACGCTGGCACGTGGGGAGGGAACATGGGGACTCTTGCACAATTTGGGGCTCCCAGGACCCAGGTACACACCGCACACAGGGAAGTCAGTCGGCACACGCTCACGCTAGGCACATGCGTGTGCGTGCGCACAGGCCCCGGCTTGGCCTCCCTTGGCCTACTCCTCCCAGGGGGCTTCACACATGATATTTCCTCTGCTCTTATGTTTCCAGCTCTACTTGAAAGATTACCCAACACGCTAATTGGAACTCCTGCTATGATTAAAAAGAAATTTCGGATTAGAGCCACCATGCCGTTGAGCTCAGGAAGAAAACAGCTCTTTAGAAGCCCAGCAGGAACAGACTTGCGTTTATTTATATTTTTGCCCCCGATTTTGAAAGAAACGGCATCTAGCCGCTGTTTGCCCCTGAGAAGTCAAGTATAAACAGTCACCAGGTAGCGGCCCAAGTCATCAAACGAGGGGATCTTGCGAGGAGATCAAATGGAAACTCTTTTAAATAAAATAATTTTCTTTTTTTTCTCCCCAATTTTCATCTTTTTAATACACAAATCATAATGGAGTTAGCTAGGCAAGCCTAGATCCTGCCTAGACCCTCGGCCACACCTCTGGCCCCTGACTTGGGACATGTCCTGTGCAGTGTCAGCCTACAAAGAGGATACAGTTGCCCCAACACACACACACGCACACGCACACGCACTTTTTCTATGATGGTGAAAACAGGCATCAGAAAACATTTGTCAATATAATAATGGTTACGAGTATAACTCGGTGACATTGTTTGTGGTTGTCACGTGATGCCACCATGGTCACCAGCCTTGCCTGACAGTCTGACTACATTTGCATAAACTCAGACGGAACCGTCCCAGTTAATTCCACTCAGGGGCTTCCCTGGGCTAGAGAGGAGAATGGCGCCAGAGGGTTGTTCGGCTGTGATGGTGCCGGCCTTGCTTCCCCGGCACCGCTGAGCAGGTGCCAACCCCCAACCTTTAGTTTCACTCCAGTGCAAACTGCTCGTACCACTCAGGGGCAGGGGACCCCTAACCAGCAGCTCCCCTTCCCTCCTCTCTTTCATCTCTGCTTTGGTCTCTACTCATTTACATCTGCATCTACAAACCGCAAAAGCTCAGGCTCCCGGCCAGCAAGTTGATGCCGACTCAGCGACTCCATAGGCTGGGGCCGAACTGCCCCTGTGAGTTTCAAGACCAACTCTTCACGGGGGTAGATGGACTCGTCTTGCTCCCCGAAGCGGCTGGTGGTTTCAAACTGCTGACCTTGTGCTTAACAGCCCAACATGTAACCCCTCACTATGTATATACTCTCTGTCTCGCTCTCTCTATATATATACACACACACATACATACACACATATATATACACACAATATATGTATTTAGATAACATAAAAATATATAAAGCATATGTGTTTTCCAGAAGTGAGATCGTGTAGTATTTGCCATCCTGCAGCTGAAAGTTATCTTGTCCACAATCGGCCCACCCAGGCTGTGGTCTTCATCAGGATTTCATTTCCTTATACGACCAAGGAATATTCCATTGTGTGGATAAAGCTTTTATGGGAAGTGAGGAGTACATTTCAATCAAGCAATCAGAAGCGCTGACCTGGGGTCCCCAGAGGTGGCTGTCGGGTGAGAGATTTACGCGTGGTCAGTAAGAGGCAGGCACTCGGAGAGGCGCACTTCAGGGTGATTTTCCTTGCGGAGCTGAGCTCATCGCATTGATACTTTTAGCTCTCATTAGGTTGGGGAGGGAGGCCTGCGCCCTGTACTGGGTCCCCTGGGCATCCTACCTTTTAAAACAGTGCCTCTTGTTCCAACAGGGAAAACCCCTCCCACCTCCTTCTCAGCCGCAACCACAATACACCCCAAGCAGCCAGCTTCCAGGTAAGCTCTGAAAACATTCACATTGAGCCCAAACGCCATTGTTGAAAGGGAATGATTTGACTTTATGTAAATAAAGTGTCCTTAATATCAGCTTCATTAAAAGACCCACGAAAAGAACATCAATGTTTGCCGATGGAGGAGCCTAATTGTCTTGAAGGGTAATTGCCTAATTACTGCAGATAATTGTCTGCAAAGAATGGAGAGGCAGGTCATCAAAGGGAAGAGGCTGCTGGAAAGGGGCCGCAGGCCCACGTATGGGCACACCAGGTAATGGCAAATATCAGCAGGTGCTGGTGTCGGAGGGCAGGCCTGAGAAGGACAGGCGCTGGGCTGGGGGCAATGCTGCGTAAGGACTCTGTTGTCCAACTCCTCCACAACCCAGCACGGGCCTTTCCCGAAAAGAACTCGGAAGGCCTGCTGCGCGGTGGGCACGGTCTCCGTTGGCCAACTAGAGACTGAGAAACCGTGAGCTCAGCTGCGGGCCACCCTTACTGTGAGTTTAAGAACAGAGCCATCTGTCAGGCCAGCTCCTGCCCCCAATAAATAAATAATAGATAGATAGATAGATAGATAGATAGATAGATAGATAGATAGATAGATACAAACTTCTGACACAAAAGAAGGAGACGATTTCAGAATCACATATCCTGCTTAGATGGAATACATTTGGCTGAGAAGCTCACCACATTTGCGCTTCCTTGGCCACGGGGGGCTTTGCCGTGACAGGCCCTCCCTCTGCAGACTAGCCTGTGGCGAGCACTGCCCCCGGGGAGGTGGCCACAGGGTTTAGTACAGAAACTGAAGCGTGGGGACCGGGTTTCACATTCGGTTGCTGTCTTTTAGTAGTTTCTCAGTCCCTGTCCCCCCCCCCCGCCTGCCCTATTTCTCTTACATGAGCAAGCAGAGGAGTGCATATTTCGGTCCAAAATAAATTGATCGGAAGATCACAAGGTCAAGAAGGGGCGTGTCCACCAGGGCTCTGGGCGCTTTTCAGTTCTGGATGATGACGGCTGCCCCCACAGGGAAGTCAGAGCGCCGCCGCCCTTGTGTCGGGACGGCGAGTGCAGTGGGGCCACGTGTCTATTCCCCACCCCCAGCCCGCTGCCACCGAATCGAATGCGATCCCCAGTGACGCTGCAGAGCAGTGCAGGCTGTACGTCTTTACGGTCCTGAGGAGCTTTACCGATGTCCCGCAGACTGGCTGCCCTGTGTTCAGCGGCCACCCCATCCCCTGCTCCATGACACGGCCAGGCCTACTTCAGGCTTCTCAGAAGATTCAATTAACGGCATGCCAGGTTGGTTAACTGGCTTGGCTGCTGGCTGAAAGGTCAGAGGGTCAAGTCTACCCAGAGGTACCTAGGAAGAAAGGTCTGGAGATGTACTGAAAAAGCAGCCATTCAGAATGACACGGAGCACAGGCCTACTCTGACGGGCCTGGGGTGACGGTGAATCGGAACCTGCGGAAGAACAGCTGGCTTGAGAGGCCTGGTGTGGTGTCAGGGGCGGAAACGTTGCCTCCCACGTGGGAGACCCAGGTTCAATCCCAGGCTGGTGCACCTCACACACAGCCACCAACCCCCGGGCTCCGTGTGTGGCCGTGATGTCAAAAAGGTTTCCACGGCGCTCCGAGAGGAACACAGACGAGGAAGAAAGGCCCGGATATCTCATTCCAGGAAGCGGCCAATGAGAGCTCCAGGGATCATCATCTGAACGGACTCACTGAGAAGTCAGAACCTTTGCTGAGAAAAACTCTCTTCGGAAAACATCCAGTTTTGGAAGGCTTGGCCTCTCTCGTCGCTTTACTGTGGGTTCTTGGCAAGTGTTTCTCACCTTCCACTCCGTCGTCCAGTGAGAAAAGGGCATTTAACATCCAGTGTTTCACTCAGGAATATCCAAGCCAAAAATGGAAAATTGGCCTAGGTTAGAAATAGAGATGCCGTACGATCCGGGAGTGTGTCCTAGGGAGGGAGAGCCGTGGCGTGGACAGACAGACCTGTGCACACCCATGCTCATGGCAGCGCCGGGCACGACAGCAAATACATTGAAACAGCCTAAGTGCCCAACCGGGTGAGGGATAAACACAGGACGGCAGGTTAGGCCATGCTGAAGGGTCACAGTGAGTATGAGAAGCTGCCCAGAACCTGGGTGAATCTGGAGGCGTTGGTGTGGAGTGAATTAAGACGATCACACATGGGCAGATCTTGTGGGAGGCACCGGACTTTGCACGGAGAGAAACGGTCTTTGGCAGGCATCGGGTGAGGGAGGCAGAAGAGGAGGTGGCTCAGTAGAGAGTAGATTCCTATTCATTCGTGTGGGGGAGGGAGAGGGCCTTACGCTGTCGGGGAGGTCAGCAGTCTGACCTGAGAGGTATATCTCAAGAACAAAAGGTGCTGTTGGTAAGTGCTGTCACACGCGCACGCGCAGACAACCCCGTAATAACAGTAACCGCTCACTGCCATGCAGTCGATGCGACTCAGAGTGACTCAAGGACAGGGTAGAACTGCCCCTGTGAGTTTCTGAGACTAACTCTTCCTGGGAGTCCAAGGCCCTGACTTTCTCCAGAGGAGCAACTGGTGGTTTGGAACTGCCAGCCTTGCGGTGAGCAGCCCAATCCGTAACCACTAAGCCATGTGGGCCCCTTTCATCACAGCATCATAGCAAACGAGAACTAGCCCATGGACACGTAAGTAGCTCTGCCAGCTGCACAGGTGCGAGGTGGCCTAGGAGAGCACGTCCAGGAGGAAACGTGTGCTTGGCAGAGTTCCACGACTTCTTAGCCATAGCCAAACACCGTGAGGGCCTCAGTCACCAGGCTTGGATCATAATTTAAGAGGACTTTTAGGTCAATTGACAAGCCTAAATTGAAACCCGCTACCGTTCCGTCGATCCCGGCTCCTTGAGACCTTGTGTGAGGTTGCCGAGCCTGGAACTCCAGATGGGAGCAGAGAGTCCCATCTCTCTCCTGCGGAGTGACAGTGGGTTGGAACCACTGACCTTGCAGTCCAGCACTGACCCACATGGTCTATGAAGATAATGTTTTATGCCCTATTGGGTGAAAAGCGGCCAGGGTCTCGAAGCTTGTAAGCAGCCGTCTAAGATGGCATCACGAGTCTCTTCCCAGCCAGAGCAAATAACACAAGCAAAGACTCAAGGGGGAAATTGGGCCAAAGGACTAATGGACCTCAGGAGACCAGGAAACTGGATGGAGCCTGCTCACCCCACCAAACGCTCTGCTCCAATAAAGATCCTAACACAAGGCCCTGGGCGAGTGGGAGTGGTCTGCTCCCATGGAAACAGAGAGTCTGGGAAACCCTACTGAGCAGTTATTCTCTGACCTACAGGATCCATCTCTATGCTGGCGGCAGGGAGTGCTTGCCTGAACAGAGAGGAGAAAAATGTAGAACAGGGCGATCAATATGTCGATCACGATCTACTATTCGATCACAAATGTAGTGTGGGTAGATTGCATGGCATTAAAAAAATAGACGTAAGCCTATCATCAATCCTGTCACTTAAGTGATACACAGCGCAGCCGATCAAATGCAATCTCAGGTGTCAAACGCATGCGCAAACTACTGCGCTGAGTGCAGCAAGACTGACCAGCTGAGTTATCGCCCATTTTTAGACCTTGGTTTTTATTTTCTCTTAAATGTAAGAAAGGGTAATAAAATGAGTGGGGGAGCTGGACCAAGTAAGAAGACAAAGACATATCACTTTCATACAGAATGGGAGATTTTGACACTACACGCCGACATTCAGCTGAAGTCCAGAGTGCGTGAACAGTTCTGGAACTTACTCGCAGAGGGAAAGTACCCAAACATGGGAAAATGTGCTACCTCCTTGACTGCATTATTCAGCTCTACTTATTTATGTGAGTCAGCCTTTTCCCACAGAAAGATCATGAAGTCCAAGTCCCGTTCCACCATGACGGATGATCATTTGGAATGTATTTGAGGCTGGCTGTCAGCAGCTACTGTCCGGACTGTGCATCCCTGGCTCATTCCATTCAGTGCAAGTCATCAGAGTAAACTCAGGTAATGACACAAAATGCACATAGTTAATTGTGTCATGTGCAATATGGACTCATGTAGTTATGCAAGGTACATAAACATACATTGTACATATAAAGAATTCTCA
This sequence comes from Tenrec ecaudatus, assembly GCF_050624435.1. Lineage (NCBI taxonomy): Eukaryota > Metazoa > Chordata > Mammalia > Afrosoricida > Tenrecidae > Tenrec > Tenrec ecaudatus. The sequence goes on along the minus strand of NC_134539.1, from coordinate 109,891,020 downwards.
GTGCATTTATGAATAAATAAAAATGCTTTGCATTTTTGCAGTTGGTGGATCATTTTGACATGATCATTTTATGAGTAGCTCACATGCTGAAACAGTGTGAGCGCCCCTGACGGAGAAGATCAAAAATCATGGAAAAGACCAGATTTCCTGGTCCCCTAGTGACTGGGGGACACTCCAAGACTATGACCCTTAGACACCTTCGAACCTAGACCTGAAGCCACTCCAGAGGTCAGCTTTCAGCACATCAATGGACAGGCCTAGTGGTGACATGTTGGGCTTCGATCCACAAGGTCAGCAGTTCAAAATCACTGGGTGCTCCTCGGGAGAAAGACGGGGCTTTCTACTCCCAGGCAGTTACGGTCTCGGAAGCCCACAGGGGCAGTTCCGCCCTGTCCTACAGGCCCTAGAGGAGTCGGCATTGACTCGATGGCACTGAGTTACACCGTGAGCGGTCACGCCCGCGGGGAAATCCCCTTGGGAGCTGTGTTCTTCAGAGCAGTCAGTCACGGGAGAGCAGGAGGGCAGGATGGGCCCAACAGCACAGTCCAGAAGGCAGGAAGGGCAGGGGGCTGGGCGGATGCCCAGGGAGGAGGGGGGAAGTGTGCCGTTACACGGAGGGGCCGCAGCGCACGCCGGGAAACAGCGTGCATCCTGTGTCTCCAGTTCTCACCCACACCCCAAGAACACGCTCCCAGAAGACTGCTAAAAAATCATCCCTTGGTTCCTCTTGGAGGGTTTTCATTTCCTTTTCAAAACTCTTCAAATATGAGAGAACGTTCACCGAGTAGGTAAAGCTTCACTATCTATCTGAAAAGAAAGTTACACATGACGCAGGCAGCGTACCGTGGAGCAGGATGCCTTGGGGGGGCGGGCAAAGGGCATCTCTCTGCACTTATTTTCCAACTTCCTCTAAATCGATCATTATTTCTGCAGACCAAGTTTCAAACAAGCAGAGGGACTTTTGCGAGGATAATTGGGAAGATGCTGTCATGTCCACTAGATAAAAGAACCCCCTACAAGTGTCATTTCATATACAGGGGACTGGCCAGCCTTCTCTTTCTCACTCTCTCGCTCTCCTATTTAAAAGACAATTTACTACCAGGCGATTTAAAATTGGACACAGGACTCTAAAATTTGCACGCACAAAAAACATTCCAAATAAGCAAAACAGACACAATTGTCTAAAAATGAATGTGAGAATTTGAAGTTAATTTTCCAAAAGGAACAAAAACAAATGGCAAGAAAACACAAATTTCCGGAACAGTCCCAGGATTTGCAAAAGCTCCAGAAAGAGGCCCCCAAATCAAAACATAAGGAGAGTTGTGCAATACGGAGCCAAGTGAGGGGGCCTCCACAGCGGCCTCACACTTGACCCTGGCACCACCACCCCCCCAAGGACCCTTGTGAGTACAGCCTGGTTGTTCCCCTTTGTCCACTCTCTGTTGGCACCTGGTAGCAGGCCTTCCATGGCAGCCTCATGGTCCTCTGTAGGAGGAGGGTCCACGGGGACAGGTCTTCTCTCTGCCCTTAACACTGGAGTCTCCACTGCACTTAACACGGCGTCCTGTCGGAAGCAGGATCTCAGCTGGTGCTGTCAAGAGGCTGCCACTGCACCCCCATACTAGGTAGAAAGGAAGGGGGTTCAGATGCTTTTACCAGCTCCCACCTTGACCTAGATTAGTGATCCCAGTACCTTAGTTTGGAAAAATGTAAGGCACGCCAGGTCAACAGGTAAGGGAAAGCAGAAAGATGGGACTGACCACCTGACTTGCTCTCCAGGCCTTTTGCCAATAAATTCATTTGAGCTTGAGCTTTCTGGAGAAGGGAAGGTCACATTAGAGGGCTCTTCACAAACAACACAGCAAGGCTGTTGCTGCCGAGTCTCTTGCTTTTCTTTATAATTTTAACAAATGAATTTGTCTTGCCAAGAGCCGATCAATTTTTGTTCATGTGAGTGGAACTTGGCTCCACAGCGTTTTCAGGGGCTGTGACCATTCTGGACTAGACGAGGTGGAGACAGGCGGAGAGTGGAGGGGTGCATCTGGAAGCCAAGGATTGGCGGAAAAGACCAGAAGGTAGGAAGAGGCCAGGAAGGGCTGCCTCCTAGAGCAATGAAAATAATTTGATGGTTAGGGGTCACCACCACATGAGGAGCTGTGTGAAAGGGTCATGGCTTGAGGAAGGTTGAGAACCGCTGCCCTAGAGCCTTCAGAGAGCGCATGGACCGGCTGACACCTGGATGGCAGGCTTCCCCAGACAGGAGCTCGCTGTTGTTCTCGGATGCCCACTTGTGCTGCTTTAAAGGAAGTGAAACACCATGGGACATGTGGCCAGGTCTCCACCAGTGGCAGTCTGGCTCTGGGATTGGCCCCCAGTGCCTGGATTCCTTCCGCTCAGGAGAGGAAGGGCAGGGCTGTCTTGGGGGAAGAGGCCCAGGCTAGGCCACCCACGCCTGGGACTGAACACGGGGCCATGGAGATATTGCTGACATCATGCACATGGGAGCCGAATGGTGCCTCGTCGGACTTTTTCACGGGCTGATGGTCACAGAAGCAGATCATCAGGCCTCTGGGTGGACTTGAACCAGAATCCTCCTGTTGTTAAGTGGTCCATTTCTTGAACTGCGTGATGGGGTCAGATTCAAATATCCCCTGATCATGTCTAGGAGAGGTCCAAACCATTGTCCAACCCTAAGTGTCTTTTCCAAAACGTGTGGGGAAGAAAGATTTGCAAGGAAGCATGGCTGTGTCCAGGGACTGTCTGTGGCACTGAGGTGGGTCGGTGACAGGAGTGACGCTTCTCACCCAGAGAGCCCAGATGGGGAGTGGGCCACGGGGGCAGCTCCTGATGGTGGTCTCCGGGGAGGGGGAGGCCAGCAGTGGGCCCAGTGGGAAGCTGGAGGGGAGTGACAGATGTGGGAGGAGGGCTTGGGGGGAGAGTATCTGTCAGCTGTCGGGCAGGGGTGCTGAGGAGATGAGCAAGGATGCAAGATCTGGGACCTGGGCGCAAGTTTGGGGCTCAGTGCGGTGCCCCACCAGGCTCCCTCTGCACCATGCAAGCCTGCAGGGAGCCTCCTGGCTGCTGGCCGCCAACAGAGGCAGAGGTGAGGAGGCCAGCTCCAGGCACTGTTTGCTGGGAAAGGAGGCCCTGCGTTGAAATTGAGAGGAGCCTTCAACTTAGACTTGCCAAGTGCCAGACGGTGGCACTTTAACCGCCTGAGATAAAACAGTGAGAGACTTTCCAGGTGGCAGGCGAGACAAAGGGTCAGGCACCTCGGGGCCTCTGAGGCTGAGATGAGGGGATAAAGAATAAAAACACCTCAGAGACCCCAGTGACCTAGAACACAGGGGGAGAATGTCAATGTGGCCCAGCTGGCTGGCCGGCGGGGGGGAGTGGCCACCAGGCAGCACTGGGCCCGAGCCAGGCAGGGTGGGATGAAGGACTGCAGCGCCCCCTGAGCCTTGCCGTGCAAAACCAAGATTCAGTGGGCAGTGCTCAGACTTCCCAGGGCTCAGACTAGAATCCCCCCTTTGCCACGGCTCCTGACAAATGGTCACCACCATGTCCGGAGAGGGCGACAGGATCCCCAGCCCTGGGCCCCATCTGGGAAGACAGCCCTTCTCCCTCACACTCAAATAGCTGAGCGACCAGTTGCTGTCGAGGCGATTCTGACACATAGTAGCCGTGTGTGTGTGTGTGTGTGTGTGTGTGTGTGTGCTAGTGAGAGAGAGAGAGAGAGAGAGAGAACAAGAGCACTCCTCAGGGTTCTCAATGTAGATCGCCAGGCCTTTCTTCCAAGGTTCTGCTGGGCAGACTTGACCGCCAAACTTCTGTTAGCTGCCTGGTGTGTTCACTGTTTGAACTACTTCCCCTTCCCGCTGCCCCACACAACACCATCCAAAAAACCAAAACTTAAACTCACTACTACTGAGCAGATGTCAACTCAAAGCGACCCTAGGGGGCAGGAGCCCCAGCGGGTTTCTGAGGCTGTGAATCTTTACAGGGGTCAAAAGCCTGGTTTTTGTTGCCTTTTAAAACAATAATTTTCCTGGGGGCTCTTCCGTACATCAATTGTATCCAGCGTATTTGTATAGACGTTGCCATCCCATCCTCCTTTCCCAAACATTTTCTACTTGAGTCCTTGGTATAAGCGCCTCTTTTTTCCCCTCCCTGTGGGACCCGCCCACCCTCGTGAATCCTGGATCAAGTATACATTGTTATTCTTTAGTATCTTATGCCCTTCACACACATGGCTGGTGGTTTTGAACTGCTGATCTTATGTAACCACTAAGCCACCAGGGACTCTGTAATCAATCCACTGCCATACAGTCAATTCTGCCTCCTCGCTACCTCACAGGACAGAGCAGAACTGCCCTGTGGGGTTCTGAGCCTGCAGACAGACTGCCACATCCTTCTCCCTGGGAGGTAGGGCCAAATGCTATAACCAGAGCACCACCGGGCCTATCTGTCACCAGAGACAAGGAATTCACTGTCTGCAGGGACCAGGGCTCCCGTAGTGTCTCAGGACCTGGCTGGAGGCTTTGCCAGTTGTCAGAACTCAAAGGTGTTCCCTGGGGAGTGAGTTGGGTGTGGTGGGGGTGGGGGTTGGGGAGTGTGCACCCAGGGGCTCTGAGGGTCTGCATCTCTCCCAGCTCTGGACTCTCAAGCCCCCAACTGATGCACAAGGTTGTGCTCTCTCCCTTGGTGTGAGCATGGTAGGTGTGTGCCCCGGGTAACCCCCTCAGACACGCCCTCCTTTGCCCACCCTGCCAGACCCACTGCTGCTCCCCACCCCTGGGAAAACCTCATGGGGTGATTCTTACACAGAGCCTTTTTCTGTCCCCGCTGGCTGGAGCAGCAAGTAGCCGCCTGGACACAGCCTCTGAATCTCCGGGCGGCTGATGTTCAGAGATGATGGTCTTGCCTGCGACTGGCCCCGTCCTGCGGGGAGATGACCAGGAGCCAGCCGCCTCCGAGGCCTCCCACCTGTTCAGGTGTCGGCACTTGCATTTCCTTCTTCCTTAGAGGCAGCTCCCTGGGGAATGGCACTTAGCGAGATGGAGATGGAAGGGTTTAATTCAGCTCAGCTTCCTCTCTTTCTTTTCGGAGGCCCTGAGAGGGTGCCCTGGCGGAAGCCTTCCAGAGCCAGGCCCTTGTGATGCCTGGGGGGCTGCCCTCCGAGGGGTGCTGTCTCCCTGGGGTTTGGAAAGCACCGTGACCCAAACGTGTTTTGTAGCAGTCATGTCCAATTCTGCTGTCAGGCAGGCCACTCATGTGCGTGCCGCGTGCCAGGAATCGGTGACAGGCACAGGCTTCCTCACGCTCCCGGGGCTCCACTGAGCACGGAGAGCTGGAAAGGGCAGCCTTGGGGTGGCTCCTGTCCTGCAGCCTGGGGCAGTGAGCCACTTCCGGAGGAGCTGACCCGCCTCTTCCGGAGGAGGCCCATGGGAAGTGCTGCTTGGAAAGTAGGCCCAATGGGTTACTAGTTGGACTGCTAACGTCAACAATTCAAAACCACCAGCCGCTCCTGGGAAGAAAGATGAGACTTTCAACGCCCCTAGAGTTACAGTCTCAGAAAACCACAGGGCAGTTCTACCCTGTGGTCGCCTACCTTGACGGTCGCTCTGCGTGGGAATCCACTTCGTGGCAGTGAGAGCCGGGTTCTGTGGACAAGGACTCTGGTGGCACACGTGGCTTGGTTTTCGGCTACAAACTGAGATGGGCCGTGTACACTCATCTCGGGTATTTCGGAAGAAAGGCCTGGAGATCTGCTTCTGAAAGGTGATCGTCTGGGAAAACCCCCGGAGGGCAGCTCCACCCTGCACACGGGTGGCCGTGATCGCAATCAGCCTGGTGGCAGATGGTTTGCTTTTTGTGTGTGCCAGCTTCTCCAGGACAAAGCCAAGGTCTCCTGTGTCCTCACCCTTATTCCTCCCTCTCCCAACATCTTGCTCTTGGATGGAGTCCTATGAGGGGCATAGTCCTCTTGCCCCCTCACCTCTTTGCAGCCTTGGCCGGGCTGGGCCCTCCAGCCAGTGGCCCGTGGGGGCAGACACTAACCTGGCGCTAGCAGGCCCCTTCTAAGGGCCGGGCTGGGCAGCCCGGGTGGTGACTCATCCCCCGAAGAAGCCTCTTTCTCCCCTGGCTTTTTGATGGTTCTGTCAGGTATTTAGCCAACAGGAGATGTTTATGTACATTCTTCTAGAGCTCGTATTTATTAACAGCCTGAAAGGTGGGGGCAGGCACCTGGGTGATTTACACTGAAAGTTCACCATGAGTTAAAAGAGACAATTAGAGGAACAGAACGAAGTATCGAGTGTAGACGTGTAATTTTAATGCACAGAGATCTTGAGATCTTTTCTAAGCAAACAGAAGGTAAAAAGAAAATTGGCCCATTACAAGCTGAAGAGGGTGGCAGGGGGCAGGGCTCTGGACTGATGACCCGGGATGAGCTAAACTCCTGCTTCCTGGATGGTGAACACCGAGAGCCCATGATGGGAGATGAGCCATGTCCGGAGGCTTAAAAACAGGCCTCGTGGATGGGATCCCATGAGAGCCCCTGGGTGGTGCAAATGATGAAGCTACAAATGGAAAGGTTAGCAGTTCAAACCTACTCCCAGGCACCTCAGGAAAAAGCCTCCAGAGATGTTTCCGGAAGGTCCCAGCCGTGAATGGAACCTCCCCGGAGTGCAGTTCTGTTCTGTAAGGGGTCACCACCAGTCAGTCACTAGGCTGGCAGCTGGGTTGGGTTGTTGTTTTTTTTTGGAGGGGGTTATCTGCGATCTTGTCACTATACATGCTTGGCCTTGTTTAATCCTTGGCTGGCTTCCTCTGGGTCAGCGTTGAGGGGGTCCTGGTGGCAGTGTATGATCAGGGACAGGTGGGCACAGGCTGGGGAGCTTTTGAGACGCTGAGGGAGGAAGCTTCCAGCTGGTTCCAGAAGACTCATTCTCTTGGACCCAATATGTATGTATGTATGTGGCTGGTCCGCCAGGAAGCTTCTCTGGCTCCCGGGCTCCCTAAACCTAATGACAGCCCTTCCTGGGGGTGGCAAATGCCCCCACCCCCTGGCAGTGCTTGGGGAGGAGCTAAGTGATGAGTAAAGACCAGCTGTTGGGATTCTTGGCTCCCTGGTGAGGAGCAGCCCGGTCAGTAGAGAGGGGGGAGGTGCAGCTAGGGGTGAGGGTGGGGGATTATGCCTGGCTGGCTGCTGGTTGGAGAGGTTGGGTTGGGTGGCAGATGGAGAGGTGGCAGTTGATGTTTCCTAGGCAGGTACCCTTTGAAGCCAGGAGAGAGCAGCGGGAACGGAGGGCTTGGGGGCCTGAAGACAAATGGTTCTGGAAGGCTCTGAGCCTGGAAGCAGCAGGTGTCTGGGAATGGGCTGCTAGCCCAGGTGCGTTTCCAGGGAGCGCTGGGCCCACTGGCAAGAGAGAGGGGTCCCACTGAGCAGAGAGGCAAGTTGCGATAAAGAAGCCGCTGTTGAGGAACAAGGGGTGTCATGGGTGGGGTCACGTGCCCCGATTGGCCTACGGCTGGGGCTGTGGGGCCGGAAGGGTCCCCTGAGTGGAGGGAGCCCCACCTCCCCACTACTTCTAGAACAGAGTATGGTCGCCCACCCCTAAGGCCTCCTCCTTGCCACACTTGTCTCCCGTGGCGCCTTCATCCACCATGACTGTCAGCCCCAAGCGGAGTGCTGGCTGGCAGAAGGCGAGTGAGGGGGACAGCTGGTCCCTTCTGGGGTCCCAGGGAATGTGCTGAGCCCCCAGGAGCCCACTGCAGCAGCACCAGAGAATACCTGGGAGCATAGGGTTCCCAGAGGCAGGAAATCAGCTGCCCTGAGCAGCCCCCAGAAGCCCAGTCTGGCTCGCAGAGCAAGGCCCGAGCTGTGCTCAGCCTCTGACCAGCTGTCAGGCTCCAAGGCCCTGAGTGACGGTCTCACCGTCCTGGGTAGCATGTGAGCGGCTGAGGGGCAGTGATGTCATCCACAGGAGAGCTGCCTTTAGTCCCGCTGCCCCTTGGAGCAGAGAGAGCTACTAAAAATACCCCTGGTGTCCTGGGCCCTGCAGCCTTGCCTAAGAGCCGCTGGCCGGCCGCGCCGGAGACAGACTCCGCTGTCCCTGACAGAAGTGGATCATTTATAAAACATTAACATTTCTTGTACTTGACATTTCACTTCCAGATTATGGGACTAAGTCTCTCTCTTGTTTTTGTTTTTTGGAAAAAAAACAAATTTTAATAAAGTGCTTATACTCTTGATTTTTCCCATCCAGGGTTTGCTGTCTAAAGCTGGAAATGAAATCAGCAGCCTAACAGCCTGCACAGGTTCTGAGGGACAGCCAGGCCCCACCCGGCTGGCCCGGGTCAGAGCAGGTCGGGGTCGGAGCCAGAACAGGCTGAAGATAATTTGTTAGGTTTCAAGCCCTGCAGCAAGGAGGAAGAGCCCTGCTATTGTACTGGGTTATGCATTGGGCTGCCGGCCACAAGTTCAGCGGTTCAAAACCATCAGCTGCAGAAGAAAGATGAGGTTCTCTACTCCCATTCGGAGTTTACCGTCTCTTAGTTTACTCTTACTAACAGTTCTGCCTTGTCCATCAGGGTGGCTGTGAGTCTACACTGACCCCAGGACAATGACCTTTTTGGTGGGGGATGGGGGGAGGCAGCAAGAAGGCACAGCCTTCTGACCTCTGAGCCTTCTTTTCCAGAACCCGGAGGGCGGATACCCCATCCACTGCTGCCGGGGCCTCCTGAAGTCCCCGGGGTCCCAGGAGCTGGCTGCTCCCTTCCAGCCACTGCCCAGCCTCCTGGGAACAGCTGGGAACAATCCTGAGTCAGTCTGCTCTGGGGGGAGACTTGGAGAGGGCACTGACCCAGCATGGGGGGTGGGTGGGTGAGGGGGGAGCTGGGGATCACGTTTGTGCAGTCGATGGAACGCTGTGAAATAGGGAACAATTGGCATGCATGTGCATGTCCCTGTGAGTCAGCGCGCCCCTGCCCCACACGGTTCCTCTCGCCAACCAACGTGCTGTGTTCTCAAAGCTGTGCCCAGCCAGGCCCGCCCACTCCCCTGAACACCCAGGATCTGCCACCCTGTCAGGAATGCGGGGTTAAGAAATAAAAAACACTGTTGGTGTCCAAGAGATTTGCTTTTTATTATTATTATTATTCTCTCTTAATTGGATTCAGCATTTCTTGTTCCTCACACACATCCTCTCTGGTGGGGAACTGGGGTTTGTGCAAAGTGCGAAGGAGACTCTGCCTGCTGGAGTGCCTGGCCAGAGGTAGGGCCAACCGACCGGAGCCCGCTGGCCACCTCTATCCCTTCCACCACTCCTGAGCCACTGCTCTGGCCCCCTGACCGGTGGGCTGGGTTCCCATCTTGCAGAAGTGCTGAGGTGGTTCCTGAAATGCCCTCATAGGGCCTCTTCTGCCAAGGCCACCTGACGCTCTCCCTCCTGCCACCCTGCCCTCGCTGGGTTGCCCATCAAAGAGCCTCCAGGAAAAAACCCAGCAGCTGAGCCATCCCGGAAACCTGGCTCATGCCCCACGCTCCCAGGACTCGGGGCGTCGCAGTCGCAGGGCTTTGCTGATGACCCTGCTGTCCAACCCACTGGACTAACACTGGAATACTGCCTCGCCTGCTGCTTACTACGCCCAAAGCCCCCGCCCTCTCCCCTCCCGGCTCTGCCCAGCCCGGGACTAACATTCGGACACCTAGCCATTGCTTGCTGCTTCTCATCCTGACACCAACAGCAAGGGATGGGGGGTGGGGGGGAGCGTGCCAAGGCGACAGGCCTGTGTTGCATATAAAAACCGGGTGAGGCTCTAAGTAGCTAAGAATATTGGTCCCCTGATCTGACCACTGCGGTCTCCCCTTCTCCATAGCCCTCCCCACGGGCGCCTGGCAAGCCACGGGCACCTGGGGACTAGTGTTGCCAAGATTCTAGACAAAGATTCTACAATGTTTGATTTTTCTTTCTTTTTTTTGTTTTTGTTTTTTTCTTGCTACAAATCACCAGTACAATCCTTGGTTCAGCAGATAGAGTTTTCCACAGAGTTTATAAACATAGTAGACATACAGTTTGGTAATGGAGTTGGGGGTGGGGCAGAAAGAGCCTGTGCGTGTGTGTATATATATATGTAGAGAGAGAGAAGAGAGAGAGAGTGTGTGTGTATATATATATATATGTATATAAGTGGACATAGTTATAAAACCGCACCTTCTGTGGGAACCTCGTTGCACCTGATGAGGTTCTGAATTTCTGCCTCTGGTGACCTTTCTTTCCTTTGGTAAAGTGGGTCTTGGACCCCAGCAGTTGGGCCTGGAGCTGCCAGGGTTGCCTGAGACATCAGGGATGGGAGGTGTGGTCCCCGAGGGAGGGACGGAAGGTGGTATATGGTTGGATTTGAGCAGGTTGGCTGAGGGGCACCAGGTAAGAGCCAAGATACCACCTGCTTACCCACTCCCAGACTGCTGATTGAGCAGACTCCTGGGGGGTGGGTACACCTCCTTGGTTTGCCTCTGAGTCTTGCATCCTCCAGGAACTGCGGGGGAGGGGGCTCCTCCAGGCCTCCCCAAAGGATCAGGCTTCCACAGAGCCCAACTCCCGCGGGGGCGCGGGGCAACTGTCCCATCGTAGCCGAGGAAGGAGGGACTTGGCGGGTCTGTTACTACCTTGCTGGCCTGGACGCTGTCCATGGGTGCTTGGCAACGGGGGGAGAACAGCTGGGCGATGTGCGCTCACCCCCTTCTGCCTGGGGCTGTACACTTGGGGCTTACACTCCACTGGACAGAGCCCAGGCAGTGGCTAAAGCCCCTGCCAGCCTTTCCCTGAAACCCAGCAGCTCCTCCATTTGTCCGAAAAAGAGAAGAAAATATATGCTGTTCCTGGTGAACAGGGGGCAGTGCTGGGCACGCGCCCCCCTCCCCGGGGTCCTCAGCGGAGGGTGACTGCCAGCCCTAGGATCCAGGCCAGGAGGGAGGCCCCCAGGGGCGTGGCTGAGGAGGCCTGTTGCACCCCACTGGGGGCGCGGATGGGGGTCCTGCGGGCACACTTGCCCTTCCTTTTGGGCCGTGTGGTGGGCAGCGTGTCGAAGCTGAACTTGTGTTGGTAGTCGGGCGCATAGTCCGGCAGCTCCTGGGCCTGCTTGCCAACGCCCGCCTTCGCGATCTGGTTGCGGTTCCTGTGACTTGTGCAGTTCTTGCTGGGCTTCCGGGAGCCTGGCGGATGGGCCCTGTCCTTGGCGGGGCGGTGGGCCGGGTGGTGCTCCTTGCGGGCGGCCCTGTCGGTGGTGGTGAGCGTGTGGGACTGGATCTGGTGCGGAGAGGCTGGCCCAGTGCAGTTCCGGAAGTCCTCGACCCTCAGCAGCTTCAGGTCCTGACCTTGCCGCAGCTCCGGGGACACGCAGGGGACGGCGGAGCTGGAGCCTCGGAACCTGCGCAGCCACTCCCAGAGGGAGCGGGCCCGGCAGCCGCAGGCCCAGGGGTTCCCGTTGAGGCGCAGGAACTCCAGGGACCCCAGGGGTGCCAGGCACTCGCCCTGAAGCTCGGAGAGGCTGTTGTTGAAGAGGAAGAGGGTGGTGAGCCTGCGGAGGTCGTGGAAAGCTCTGCGGTGCACCCACTGCAGCAGGTTCTCATGCAGTAGCAGGCGGTCCAGGTTGACCAGGCCCCGGAAGGTGTCCTGGCCCAGGCTCCACAGCTTGTTACCGTGGAGGAACAGGTGGCTGAGGTTGACCAGGTCCACAAAGATGTCGTCCTGGAGGTACTCGATGTGGTTGTCCTGCAGGTAGAGGTACTGCAGGCTCTGCAGGCCACCAAAGATGCCCGCTGGCAGGGCGCTGAGGCCGCACTTGTAGAGGTAGAGGGCATGGAGCTTCACCAGGCCCTGGAAAGTCTCCGGCGCCAGCATCCGCAGCTGGCGGTTGTCGCCGAGATCCAGTTCCTCCAGGTGCACGAAGCCCTCGAAGGTGTTGGGGTCGATGAAGGTGATGTTGTTGGAGTAGATCCACAGGGTGACCATGGCGGGGCTGAAGTGGCCCTGCTGGAGAAGGGTGATGTGGTTATTCTGCAGGAAGATGCGCTCGCTGTCCTCCGGGATGCCCTCGGGGATGGCGGCAAAGTTGTGTGCCTGGCAGCTGACCGTCATGGGCGCTGGGTAGCACACGCAGTCTCGTGGGCAGCCGCCACCCAGGGGCAGCTCCCCAGCCAGTAACAGCAGCAGCAGCAGCTCCACACAGCAACCTGGTGGGGACAGAGAGCACGGGCAGGTCAGCAGCCGCCCAGGAGAGGGAGGGCGGGGGTGGGCCGCAGTGGACTACGGGGTGCCAGCTGGCACAGGACACTCTTGGGCCAGCTGTGCCTTGGCTATGCCTTTGCTGGGCTCACGCCCCCGGGGGACTGGGCCAGGGAAAGGTTAGGACTCTATCTTGGATTAGATGCCTAACTTCACCACTGGCCCGCGCCCCAGCCAACTCCTAGTCAACGTTCACCCCACGTACACCCCACAGGGAACAGAAAAGAAACAACTCTTGTCCCAGAGAAGGAGCCAGTTTCCAGGGCTAATAGCCCTCCGCCAGCCACGGCCTCACCCACCCTGAACCACGACCAACCATTCTGCCCAGGGCTGGAAGAGGCGGGAGAACAGCACTCAGAATGTAACTGATGTCACCGAGCACCTTGTGTAGAATTGTCAAACACAGTAAAACCCTGCTCCAAGCCGAGCCCCACCCAAGGGGCAGCTCTGCTCTCTGACATGTGGCCGCCGTGAGTCAGGCTCAGGACCAGTTCCTAGGCACCCGGCAACAGCAGTCTCTGTGGAAGCGGGTCCTCGGGTCTTTCTTCCGCAGCACCTCTGGGCGGGTTCGAATCGATACTCTTTCCACTAGCAGTGGAGCGCAAAGATGAGAGTGAGGGGCCTGACGTCACAGGACCAGTTTAGCCCCGCCCACAGCTGCTGAGCCCCGCCCCCTCAGCTCTGATGCGCGCAGGCTTCACGCCCGTCCCAGTGCGGCCCGCTTACTTCGCTTGGCTCTGTGTTAACAGCCCACTGTGCAGACTCCCGTTCAAGCAAAGTCAATACCACGGCCAAGCTCGAGTCGTTTCTTTCTTTAAGTGATCTCCAATCAGCAAACAAAGCATGCCTGACGCCAAAGTTCTCCAGAAAGCGGCCTGGGCTACAAACGCCCCCACCCTCCCCTGTGCCTCAGTTTCCTCGTTTCTCAAAGATGCGTCGAGGGCGGTTCCCCCTCACAGAGCTGTCCTGAGGACTAGGTGAGAGGCCACACATGCTTACCAAGAACTAAGGGTGGCCCGAGGGCCGCCCCCGCAACCCAGCCCCCACTGCCTGCGCCCACCTTCCAGGCTGGGGCTGCCAATCAGGCCTCGCTGCGCTACAGTCCGGAGCGTTTCCTCTGTAGCTTCCCTCTAATTGGGCATTAATTAGGCATTCGTTAATGGATCCCTAAAATAATTTACTTTCGGATGTGTCCAGCCTGTGGTCGGATAATAGCCCTGCGCTCATTAACGGCGCAGCCTCATTATGGACGAGCGTCATTACCTGCCTCTTTCCAGGGTCGCAGCTGCCCCGGGCGGCCCGGCAGGCGCACCAGTGTCATGGGGGTTGGGGGGGAGGCCGAGGCGCCTCCAGGCCTGCAGACGCCCACCCCCACGAGCCTGGCAGCCATCCGTCCCTAACCAGGTTGGCCTCCTGCCCCTTCTCTTCCAGCTTGGTCGGTTGGGTCTCCTGGGAGAGCCCAGGCGCCCGGGCCACTTTAGCACAGCCTTCTTGCAGCTGCGCTGGGTGCAGGGAGCCCAGGCACCAAGTCAGGCTCGTGTTCGGCCTCATGCTGGCTGGGGGGCCTCCCCGGGCAGGACTTGCAGGCCTATCACCGACCAGCTGCTGGCCCAGGCCCCTGGCTGAGCAGGCTTTGCTACCATTGTCACCCTGGGGCCTGGCAGCCGCAGCGTGACCGTCAGTAAGTGACAGCTCCCAGCTGTTGGGAGTTATGGGCTCCCAGAGTGCAGCAGCTGCCTCCCGTCCCCTGTAATCACCCAGCTTCCAATGAACGTTTGCAACCCATAAAAATCATCGCACACAATTTGGTTTTTGCATAATTGCGCGTGGTTGTGATTTTAGAGCAATTATGACCTCGGTGGTGGGTGGTGGCGGTGCAGCTTGAGGACCCTCCCTGGGTCTCTGCAGTGCCTTCAGTCACCCCAGCCGCTGGGCAGTTTGCAAGCTGGGCCTGACTGTTACAGGAGTTGGAGAGGCTGTCCAGGCCTGCCCTCACAAGACGGGAGCGCGGGCCTGTCCTCCAGCTCCCAGCCACTCACCTAAGTTCAGTCAAGGGTGGGCGGGAGTGAGAGGGGGTAAGCATCTGGGCCCCCAGTCCAGCGGATGCCTAGAAACCTGCCCACTGCCTTCAGCCTGCCACCAGGGGCCTGTAGGAGGGGCCAGCCTACGCTGGCGACACCTTCCGAGAAGCTGACGCTCATTTCAGTCCCAGGGCCTCACTCCTGCACAGCCCCACCTGCAGCACCCTGCCCCAGGAAGGCCACTCTGAGGGAGTCCAGGGGTCACCCAGCTCACAGACCCTCGTTGTCCACTGTGCTCCGTCCCACAGCTCACACTGAAAGGGGCATGGCCTTGGCCACACAACCTGGGCTCATGGGACACCCAGGGGACACCATCCCAGGCCCCCCACCCAATTCACCCCGGGGGTCCTGCAAGAACAAGGCATTTCCTGAAGTCTGGCATCAGGAGAGACACCTGTGGGGCCCCTGGGTGAGCTGTGGCAGGCTCAGTGCTAATGCCACCTGACATTTGTACAGCTTACTGGAGTTTACCAAGTACTCGGCTCTCCATCTTCTGATCCTCAGAGCCGCCGTGTGTGTGTGTGTGTGTGTGTGTGTGTGTGTTGGGCAAGAGGGGGATGGCGGTGGTTCTGAGCAGTGTTTCTGTTCCCAGACCCTGGGTGGGAGGCACAGCCCCCTCTGCCTCCTATGTTCCGTTTCCCTAAGGCCCAGGAGTGAGGGTCTCTGAAAGTGACCCCAGAGGAGGTAGGGACCCCACAAGGAGCCACACCTCTCTGAAGGAAAGCAGGCTCGGGGAGGGGTGCACCGCAGAGGGTCTGTGTGTGGTTTAGGTGCAAAGGCCAGGCTGCCCCACAAGCCATGTGTGAACGTCCAGCAGTAGGGGCAGGGTGACAAGTGACCCTTGCTCTGAGAGGGACCACTGCCAACACGTGGCACAAGGTGTGGCCTGTATACTCTTGTACCCCACGAAAGAGCGTGCTGTTCTATCAGGGTCTGGGGGTGCAGCAGGGTGGAGTAAAAAGACCACGGGGCATCACTTCCTGGGCTGCCCATTTAGGAAGGTAGGCTGGGGACTGCTCTGCAGCCTTAGTCATGCCCACATGCCAGGGGACCCAGGCCAGAGAAGCTACCCTGGACAATGCCCAAACTGGCTGCCTGTTGGCCAGCTCCTACTCATGGCCCCCTCCCACACACCCCCATGTATGCAAATCAATATGTACTCCAGAGGGGCTGCAAGGCTGGCTGGTCAGAAGCATCTCACCAGGCCCACCTACCCAGGCAACTCTGACTGCCAACCTTGCGGTTAACAGCGGAGTCCACTAACCATTTCACCACCCAAGGGCCCCACCATGGAAGCCCGTCCCATCACCAAGGTTGATGGTACCCCTCAACCCCTCAACCCCCAACCCCACCTCCACCAGCTGGTGTCCCCGCCAGCAGGCCCACATCTAGCACCCTTAGCCCAAGCTCTGGATGCATGCAGGCATCTGGGGTGGAAGGGTGCCCCACTGAGCTTCCTCGCAGAGAGGCTGGCACCCATTGCCAGGCTCCTTCTGCACACCCCACCCCCCTGCCTGTGCAGGCTGTGGGAGACGGACCCGTTGATTGCCTGATTAAGGCACTAGCAACGTGGCGGGTGTCTTTGCTGTGCATTTTAAGATTGCAAATTAGCAGCGATCCAAGTCTCTGGGGTGGAGCCTCACACTCCCTCCCACCAGCCTCCTCGGCCCCCTTCTGGGTGGGGGTGGGAGCCGCTCAACAGAAGGAACCAAGAGAGCTGGGCCTCCCCCTCAGCCGGACTCCGGCTCTCCTCCTGTGGGGGCCACCCCGTGTCACGTGTCTGAGCTCACTTGAATCTCACTGGCAGGCAGCGCCTGCTCCTGAATCCAGGTGTCAGAGGCACCCACATGGTTCACTAACACATGAGGGGGGGGCTCATCCCCTTAGGCACTCAGTCTGGCCAGAGGTTGGGGGACCCGCCCCGCCGGCTCTGCTCCCAAAGCCCTCCACTCGCCTTTCAGATTTCATCTGAGAGGTGGGTAAAGAGGCCTGCCTCACGGGCACAGTCAGACGAAGTGCGCCCAGCTCAGTGTGTGTGTGGGGGGGGGTGGGGGAGGGGAGGCGGGGAGGGTGCAGAGGATGCTCAGGAAGGCAAGCTGGCGTGGCTTTCATGTCTCATGTCTTTCATGCCGGGCAGGGTCCTGTGGGTCTCCCACCCAGGAGCATGGACAGGCACCTCACCCAGTCGGCTCTCTCTGGAGTGCCCCAGCTGTGTTGACTGCTTGACCCATGGGGGCCAGATCCAGGGTGACAGGGACAAGCAGAGGGCACCTCGTGTGCACCATGGTGGGGCCCTCCCTCACGTGGGCTGGTGCCTCTGAGTGAGACTCCGTCCTTAGCCCAGCTGTCGGGGCTCCTGACGCTTCCCTACCCTGGGAGCTGGGGGCCCTCACGCCAGGCTCTAGACAAGCACCAGGGCACAGTCCCCAATAAAGCAAGGCCAGCGCCGCACTGACCCACCTGGGCTCACTAAGTAATCGGTCGTGAACACTTTCACGTTTTGTTCACTGCAGATGCGTGAGCGTGAGTCAGGCCGTGTCCACCTTGCTTACTGGTACTCAGGGACTGTAATTTTGAAAAGAGGCTTTGACTCTGTGGGTAGGTGCTGGGGGTGGGGTGGGGGGGTGTCTGGAGGGCGATAAGGCAGATACCAGCCCTCCTTAGAAAAGATATGAGTCTTTGATGTGATGAAAAAATATGAAATTGCTCACTACTGAAGAATAGGTAAGCACAGCAGGCCTGTGCTTACCTTGTTTATCGGGGAATCAGACGATGATTACAGACGCAGAAACTGAGGTGAAGCCACAGCTCTGCACACAGCTCCACAGTGCTGGGGGCCGGAGGACCATCTCAGCCAGGCCCCCAAGCTCTCCGGGCTGCCTACGGAAGGGGCCGTTACTGCCTGCACTGGCAGAGGGGAACCTGATTGGCTGGCATCCTAGTGGCCCCCTGGGTAGGTCCATGGGACTCTGTGAGACTGGTGACTGGTCAGCCACGTGGTTAGCCCTGCCTGACCCATCCTTAAAGCTGAGGTCTCCTGGTCCCTCTCCCACCGCCCCAAGTGTTCCTGATTCTTCTCTAAGCCAATCGATGCTAACCCAATGGCTCTTTGCTAAGAGGGGTCGGATAATGGCCACAGGCCAGACCAGCTGCACTCACAGAGCTGCTGGCGCCTCAGGCCACTTGGCACTGACCCTCAGGGCCGCACCCAAGCCCTAGCCATTCCTGGTGAGTACTGGCACCTCCCATGCCAGACTGGTTCCTCCCTGGAGACAAGGAAGCCCTCAGCCCATTGCTGACCCATCAGATGGTGGGCAGGATGGCTGCTGGGTTTCCTACTGGGGCTTGCACAGGTTTGGGGACCAGAAAGATGTGTGTTCCAGTGCTGGCCCCAATGTAACGCGTGTGTCACCTCACTGGTGTGAGCCTCATTTCCTCACCTATAAAAACCACTGCCATTGAGTCGATGAAGACCACCCCCCTTTGGGTTTCCAAGACCATAACTGCTTACAGATGTCGAAAGGCCCATCTTTTTCCTGAGAAGCAGCTGGTGGTTTTGAACTGCCGACTGTGAGCATCGCAGCCCAATGTGTAAGCACTGCACCACCAGGGCTCCTTGGCTGGGAAAACGGAGACAATATTGAACGTGTCAGCTGGGCCTTTGCCATCTGTGGGCTCTGGTCTTCCCCTGCCTCTTCCACACCCCCATCTGTTCGCTGTATGTCGTAGGATCCAAGCTAAGTTTCTCCTCTCCCCACGCAAGCTTCCCCCTCTCCCCTCTCTTCCATCAGGTGAGTGGCCCCTGCGGGGCAGCCCTAAGGCCAAGAACCCCAGAGGCAGATGGATGCATCCCTCTCACGTCCCGCAGCGGCCCCTCCAGGGCCCACCCACTTCTCACCGAAGCCACTGCCCTGGTGCGACCCTGGTGCTCACTGCAATAGCCTGCTCCCACCCTGGTCCCTGCACTCCATCCGTCGGAGACAGTGCCGGAGACCCAGCTAAAGCTGAAGACGGAGCATGTCATGCCGCAGCTGACAACTCTCCACGGCCCCTGTGGACCCAGAGCCCCGGCCGGCTTTCTCTCCTCCTTTCCGCTCCGCTATCGCCCGGTGCTTACTCCAGCCCCCGAAGCCCATCTGAATGCCCCTTTGACGTCCTGCAGGTGAAAATCCTTGAGACTGCACACGCTGTTCCCTCCACCTGGAGTAATACTTTCCCTGGATACCTGCCTGGCTCCTGTTCTTACCTCTTCCAGATCTCTGTCCCCGTCACCTCAGGTGGCCCTTCCCTGACAATCCGCATTAGGTGGCCAGCCCTTCTTTGGCCTCACCCACCTGTTTTACAGGCCCACCTAGCTCAGAGTCAGGTTTATTTTCTGCCTCGGTCCACCAGAGATCTCTATTCCCCAAGGGCAGGGATTTCGTCTGGAGTGTCCCCGGCTGTATCCTGGGGCCCAGGAGGATGCCTGGGACACAGAGAGCAGTAACAGTGCCTGGTTGCACAGGGTGCCTTCCTGGGTTGGTGGGAAGATTGAGAGATGGTGCCCAGAAGCCCCATGCCCAGGGCTTGACCAATAGTAGGTGTTCAATAAACCAATGCAGAATCCAGGTAAGAGCAGAGATTCAGCCTTGGCTCTGTTCTGAGCGTCCCTGGGGTCCAGCACAGGGGTGGCTGGACTCTAGGGAGGAGGGGGCAGTATCTGGTCTTCCTAAGGTCTGGGGCAGGGTGACCAATGACGCGGCTTGCCTGGATCTGCGGGGTTTCTGAGGATGTAAGACAGTCAGTGTTGGGAGGCGGCAAGTCCCAGGCAAACTGGCCTTCCTGGGGCAGGACTGTTCCAGAACAGAACAATTCTCTGGGGATAGGGGGAGAAGGGATGGCTACCACTCATGGGAGCCCAGCACCAACAGCCAGGATGCAGGCTTGGGCCCAGGGTGAGCCTGTGCAGGTACACATGTCTATGTGCAATCTGTAGGCACACATGGGCCTGTGCCTCTGTGTGTCTGCATAGGGGGATGTGTATCCACACGTGCACGTGTGTCTGTGTGTGCATGCTTATGTGCACGTGTGTGTATCTGTCTGTATCTATGGTATGCACACATCATGTATGTCTGTGCACAGGCGAATATCTATCTGTGAGTGTGCATGGTTCTATGTGCAAACTTGTGTATAGGGGAGCGTCTAGGTACATCTTTGTGCAAGGTCATGGCTATGTGTGCATTTACACATGTGCACAGGTGGCTGCGTTTCTGTGTGCATGTGTATGGCTATGTGCACGCACCTGTATCAGAATGCACGTATGTGCTCATGTACATGCATGTTGTACTGTGGCATGCAATGGGACTGACAGCGCAGGCCCTTTCATCGGCAGCAGCCCGGGCAATTCATTCCCGAGAGAGGGCAGGGACCCTCTTCTGAGGAGACAGACGCATACATCGGGGCCCTGTGATGTCCCTGTCTTATCTCATTGCTCACTCCGGCTCTGCCTTTAACTCCCGCTCCCTTTCTGACACGCTGAATTATGCACCCACTCCAGGGCCCTCCAGCACACCCGGATGGCTCTTGGCTGAGAAGTGGGTCACCCCTTATTGAAAGCCCCTTTCTGCTTTCATCAGCCTGTGCTCACCCCCGGAGCAGGACAGCTCTGGGATGCCGTGCTCAGGGGGCTGGCGAGTGCACAGGGGGCTTCATTCCAGCGACTCAGGGGTCCTGGCCTTCACCCTTCCTGTCTCCTGGCTCCTCACTGGGGTGGTCTCTGCACGGGAGTGGGATCTAGGATGCTGACAACTTTGTGTTGCAGGAACCAAGTGGGCAAGGGACCAGTCTCCATGGGAATACATTTCAGCTCCGTAACCTGGATGAGTCACCAAACTTCCCGAAGCTTCGGTCTCTGTCTGGAAGCTGGGAGAGTGGCACTTACCTGATAGGCTGCTGCTGGTGTGAGTGAGATCGCACCTGCCCTGCCTACCCTGGGCGGCTGCGAGCACAGCCTCCCAAAGGGGTAATGGCTTCCATCAGGCTCCTCACTCTCTGAGCCTCTGGGGAACCCTGGCTCTCCCCCATTCACACGACACTCCCAGCCTGCCTCTGCACTTCAGAGTGTTGGCCCAGGGACCCAGCAGATCCAATGGGGACTTGACTTCAGGGCTCAGGGTTCCTACTGGGGAGACATGGCCTGGGAGAGAGGGCCAGACCCCGGCCCTGCCTATTGTGCCTGGGGAGACAAAAGGGATGCCATTGGATGTGGGGCTGTTATTGGAGCAAGTCCACCCAGTTCCAAACACTCAGCCATTGAAAGCTCGACATGGGGAGCCTCTCTGCTATCCTTGGTGTGGTGTCCCTGGTCGAAGCCCCAGCATGCAGAACAGCGCCGGCGGGCTCGCGAACCAGCACGGCCCAGGAAAGGCTCGTCCTGCTACAGAATCGGAGGCACCGGTGGCCAGCCAGCTGGACCTGGTAAGGCTGACAAGTTCTATGGCCGGTTTTAGACCCGCACTGTCCCCGGGGCCTTCTTCATGATGGGCCAGTCGGCAGAGTCCATTCTCCAGCTGGCCCAGGCCGGCAGCACAGCAGCCAAGTCCGTCTGATGGGGAGAGCTGAGGATGTAGCAAATTCGTCCAAGTCGAGAGGGGAACTTAAAACCCAAACAAAGAGCCCCAGATCTTCAAGAGCACAGTTCTTCTCTGGCACACAGGGTTGCCAGGAATCAAAGAGACGCAGCGGCAACTGGTGGCTGCTGTACTGGAGCAAGAAAGGAGACAGGCGGGGAGAGGCCGGGAGCTGTAAGGGGTGGAATTGTGTTCTCCAAAAATTTGTGCATGGAAGGCCCTCCGACACGGGTACTGACTTTGTTCAACTCCCCACTCTCCCCAACCCCTGGGGTGCCCTGGCTTTCCCTTCCATAGTCTCACCTTTAAGTGAGCAAGACCCTGTTTGAAAATGGGGGGTTGGGGTGGTCTCTTGTGGTACTGAAGCCAAGGCGGAGGAGAAAGAGCGTGGGCCCCATCCCTCTGCTGGGCAGTCACGGACGCACGGAAGACGCATGCCACGCGAGGGCCTGGCGACGAGCAAAGCAGCCCCAAGGGTCCCCCGCCAACACCAGAAACTGTGAGCCAGGGTTCGCCAAAGGAATGGCTGAGAGCCTGGCTGGGACTCTACCCAGAACTGTGGATAAACAAACTCCCGTGCTCTAGAGCCACCTCCTGTACCTGTGACAGTTGGACACGGAATGACGGAGACCAGCAGACCACCGGTGCATTTGAACCATGCCGCTGGAGAGGAGTATAAAAGGCCCGTGGACTGCTCAAAGGACAAACCGATGTCTCGGAGGAAAGCTGGCCAGAGTGCTCCTTAGAGGCAAGGACGGCGAGGCTTCCTCTGACATGTGTTAGACGTGTTGTCGGGAGAGAAGGACACCGTGCTAGGTCGGGAGAGGGGCAGCGAAGGAGAGGGGGGCCCTCAAAGAGATGCGCTGACACCACGGCAGCATCAACGGGCTCAGGAATCGGAACAATTGCGAGGATGGCTCAGGACCGGGCAGCGTTGTGTTCCGTTGTGCGGAAGGTAGGAGGTATGGGTCGGGACCGACTCATGGCCTCTGACAACAACAAAGCCACCGATGTGTAGTACTTTTTGGTACCGCGGCTTTAGCATACTCAGTCAGGGGCCCCGGAAAGGGGGGCATGTGGGTATGGAGACCAGAGGGCAGCTGGGGAAACTGTGTGGGTGTTGCAGTGACGGGCTTGCAGCTGGACTGGGTGTAAGGGAAGGGGAAGGGGAGGGCCTGGAGGGCTTCAGGCCGTGGTCGGAGGAGGCAGATTCTGCTGCAAGACTGGAGAAGCTGAAAAGCAGGCCGAGAGAGATGGATGTGCCATGCCGGAGCCACGGGGAGTCATTGGCACAGAGGCGGCATTTAAACCATTCAGAGTCCAGAGGGAAAGGGTATTAAGGGCTAGAGGCCTATGGCAGTTCACCAGCATGGATGGAGGGCAGCAGAGAAGGAGCCAGGGAAGGGGAAAGGCTGGCCTGGCAGTTACATCATCTCCTGTCAACTTGAACGAAGGGGTGGAGTCTAGCCTGTCAATCAGGTCATAGCCAATGAGGCCTCTGTGTGGGCTTGGCCTTCTTCTGAGGACTCTGGGAACTCCTATCTTCCTCCCTGGAGGCGGGAGACACAGTCCCAGCAAGATAGTCCTATTGACAAGCCACATGGAGCTACACTGATAGAGCCAGAGCTCTGGAGCTAGAGGAGCCACATGGAGACCCACGCTAGCACTGAGATGCTCCCACCACCACTGGATCCACAAGACTTTCCACCCACTGGTCTGTGATCTTCCTGCATTCAGCGTGAGTCTGAAGAGGAATTTATGGGCTGGTATCAGACATCTGGACTAATATAGGACTTATGGGCTTGATCTGCACTGGCCTAGGGTATTTTCTCAATATACAATAAAGCTCTTTCTAAAACACATATGAATGTCTCTGGAATTGTTTCTCTAGTCAACCCAGATGAACTCAGCTGGCCTGTGAGTTATGATGAGAATCAGGGAAAGAGTGGTTTTCAGAAACTGGCTGCCTCAAGGATGGAGACCCCGCTCGCTCGCCCACTGCCACTGAGTCCGCTCCCACTCCTACTGCCCCATAGGGCAGAGCAGAACTGCACTGTTAGTTTGCAAGGCTGTAGCTACACGGGAGCAGAGAGCCGCATCTTGCACCTGTGGAGCAGCTAGTGGTTTCTGGGCTTCTGCTGAGTATCCATTTAACTATGTAACATGGCGATAATCTATGATTCTGGAAATGTCAATTCCGGTTGTAAGGTGGGTAAGGCATTGTGGGTCAGAATGAAGGGTAAATGGGAAACCATGTTCACAGCAGCGAAAGTCACAGACCCCAATTGTGGTCACACCCTGAATGTCCATCAAAAGATGAAGGGATTAACAAAATACGGCGCACACACACACACAAATAGATTATTACTTAGCCACAAAGAGAAATACACTTTGATCCATGCCACAGCCTGGATGAACTGTGAAAACATATGCTGTGTGAATCGAGTCAGACGGAATACTGTGGGGCCCATGTTGATGGAATGGGCACTTGTTGAGAGCACAGTGCTGACGGGGTTCTCAGGGATGGTCGGAGAGCCCACAGCAGAGACGTTTGGGGAAGGGCAGTGGTGATGGTCACACAACATGTGGAATAGAATCAGTGTCACTGAACTCGACACGTGAAAACCGTTGAAGTGGCAAATGCTTTGTTATACCTATATTTTTTCGCAATAAAAATTAATGTCTTGAGCTTTAATATTACATATTTTAGCATTACTTCACTGTTATAATTTTATAACATTTAAAAAATAAGAATTGCCCTTTCTTCTTGAACAATTTAACATCAGCTCTCCTTTATCTCCCCCCAAGGGCCCTTATTATTTTATTCTATATTATATATATATATATATATATATATATATATATTTGCAATATCTTACACCTTTCAATGTATCCATTCCCATGCAATTCTGTTATTCATTCCCCTAGAGTGGGGTCATACAGTCATCATTGCTGACAGCAAACACCTCCCGCTCTTCCTGTACCCTCAGGGAATCATTGCTCCCATTACTATTTCTGAAGGGCTAGCTAGTTCATGCATCAAATGATGTCAGTTATACAAATGAATATACACAGGGTCTAATAAGATTAATGAGGTAAAACTAAAACCATAATAGGAAGGGGAGGAAATATTAAATAACTAGAGGATAGTTATATGTTTGTTTCATCAGTGCTCTACTGCACCCTGGATATATCATCCCTTCCATGAGGCCCTTCTGTGAGGGACTGTCCAATTATCTTACAGGTGGGTTTTGGGTCTCCACTTTGTCCACGTTCCTTCAGGTCAATTTGATTGCTTGTGTTTGAACTTCTGATACCGATTCCTGTTAATACCTCATGATCACACAGGCTGGTGTGCTTCATTTTTTAAAAATAATTTTATTAGGGGCTCCTAAAACTCTTATCACAATCCATACATACATCAATTGTGTAAAGCATGTTTGTACATTCATTGCCCTCATCATTCTCAAAACTTTTGCTCTCCACCTAAGCCCCTGGCATCATCTCCTTGGTTTCCCCCCTCCCTCCCCGCTCCCCCCTGGTGTGCTTCTTCCATCTGGGCTTTGATGCTTCCCTGCTAGATGGCTGCTTGTTTAATTTCAAGCCTTTACGACCCCAGACACTATATCTTTTAACAGCCAGGCACCATCAGCTTTCTTCGCCACATTGTTCATGCATCCATTTTGTCTTCAGCAGTCATGTCAGGAAGGTGAGTATCATACAGTGCTGCATTCCTGGAATAAACCGTTCCTGTGTTCTTTCTTTATTTTAAAATAGTTTTACAGGCATAGATTTCATATATCATAGAATCTAATTGTTCCATCATATTAAGAAGATTGGTGCAATCATCGCTTCAATCCATTTCCGAGGGAAAAAAGCTTTATTTTCATAAAGAAAACCACCGATCATGAAGGGAGGCGGGAAAAGGGAGACAGCTCTGTATCCGGGCAGGAGACTAGGGTCAGCCGAGATCACAAGTGAGCCCAGAATCTCAGCAATTCTCAGAAGCGGATCACTTGATCTTTCTTTCTAGTCCGTCTTAGCCTTGACGCTCCTCTGAAACCTGTTCAGCATCAAAGCAACGCACCGGTCTCCTCAGACAGAAGGGGGTGACTGCACATGAGCTCCCTGTCCAGGACAGGAAGCAGGGTGTCCCACCCAGAAGCTGAGAATTCCGCTCTGGAGAGAGCCACTCTGCCATACCCCACTGCTTCCCCAGCCCTTCTCTGTACCGAGAAACACGCCAGGAGGGACCTGGAGATAAAGCCACAGTCGCTGGCCTCCAGCAGCCAACAGTCCTCCTGAACACCTCCAGGACCATACACGGTGAGCAACGACCCCTCTTTTGGGTAGCTGGCCTCTAAAGCTCTTCCTATATTTGAGGGTCTCATTGAAGGTATAAAGGACGATTTCCCTCCCTGTAGAGGTTGAAATGGTTCTACAAGCAAAAGCACTCATTTTCCCATCCTCCCTTAGAACTTGTGAAAGCCCTGTGCCTTGGGTGTCTGCTACTTCACATGCGAGCACATGAACACAAACACACACACACATACACATACACACACACACACACACACACACACAGACCTCTTTCACAATCTAGACTCTGAGCCAGGCCCTCGTGATGCCAATGGGCAGGGGACTCGACAGGATCGAAGGCTGCAGAGGTAGAGGGGCCCCCTCACGTCCACACCCAATGGAGCCAGCCATTGCATTGGGGTGTTGATGGCACAAACCGAGGAATTCCTGCCTTTGTACTGGGCATGGCTCCTGCCTGTGGCACCCCCAAGCCTGGTGCTCAGGCCTCTGGGAGATTCTGCAAGTATCCCATCTCCTCCTAATAAGCCCCTTCTTTTCCTTAAACTGTGGTTTACGAATAAGAATCTTCACCGATGAGAGCTCGCTGGAGGAGAGCCTGGCTCTCGCAGCGCCTCCACGGCCTGGCCTTACTTCTCTCCTGGCCCCCTCCCCACCCACCTCAGTGGAGTGGCTCCCACTCCTCTCCTCCTGCCTCCTTGGGAGCAAGGCCCCAACTCTTCTCTCCCTGCAGGTGACTCGGGAGGCAGGGCTGTCCATTGACTAGCCCAGCCTCCCCCAGGCTCTCGCTCTCTCCCTACCAGGAATTTGCACCCCGACCAGATGGCCTAGCTGGAGCTGTTTCATCCTAGCCCAGGGGGCTCTCCTGAGGACACTGCTCAGGGACCCCGCCTCTTCACGTTGCCACAGCCACCATGGTCCCTGCTCTCCGGAAGAGTATGTCGGACACTTTGAATTGTGTGCCTCACAAAGACAGGTTCACTGCCATCGACTCGATTCTGGCTCATAGTGACCCTATAGGACCAGGCCACTGTGGGTTTCCAAAACGGCAATTCTTTACGGGAGTAGAACGACAGCCCACAGAGCCGCGGAGAGGCACGGTTTCGAACGGCAGACCTTAAGGTTAGCAGCCCAACGCATGACCAGTCTAGCACCAGGGCTCCCTGTGGAAGGAGAGTCTTTGTAGATGCAATCACATTAAAACGAGCAGGTCCTAATCCGATGACACACAGATACACAAGGGAAATGCTAGGTGACAATGGTGACGGCGAAGGATTAGAGTAAGGCCCCTATATGTCAAGGGATACGAATGATCGCCAGTCACTGCCAGAAGGTGGAACAGGCAAGATCAACACCTGGAGTTTAAACTTCTAGTCTCCCAGCTCTGACTTAATACCTCTCTGTTTGAAGCCACACAGATGGTGGTGGCTCTGTGCTAGTCACCCCATGTGTCTCAGGACCCTGACTTTCATCCTCACCCAAGGACTTAAGGCAGGAAGGACAAAAGGACGTCCTTCCCTTAGACTCTAAGGCGAGAGTAAGACAAACTTTCCCACGAGTCCCACCCAGACTTGCCTTTGTGTCTCATTAGTCAGGAGGGAGCTACATGCTCGTGTCTAAACCAGTCACCCACCGTGGAGTCGTCTCATAAAGATGCGCCCCGTGGACTGGAGTCCAGCCTCTCCGGAGCAAAGACCGCCTGAGAGCGGAACACGGCTTGGATCCTGCTTGCAGACAAGAGGGGCGTTGGGTTTCTGCCAACAGAAAGCGAGGGACTCAAAGACCCCAAAGAAAAGGCTGTCTTCGTTCCTGTAATAACTCACCCTACTGCAGGCTCCTGCTCCTTCAGACACCTGCCACCCACCTGCCACCGAGCCTGGGCCTCCCAGGCCCCCGCCCTTGGGTGGGTGCCTCCTCCTCGAGGGCGGGGAGGGTGGCCAGAGTCCTGCACCTCCTCCCCAGGCTGGCCCAGGTAGCACTGAGCATGCGCTTTCTGGTGGGACCCCCAAGCCCTACGTTTCCCGCAATGTTGATCTCACTCTCCATGATTTACCCTTCAGTTTTAAAGTAATAGAAAGTGTGGAAAATAGACGTGCGAGGGAAGGAAACGCACCGCCATCCGCCACCCTTGGCCGGCCCGACCGTGTCTCCCGGACCTCCTTGCCCATCTCCAAACTCGCTGCTCTCCAGTCGATGCCCCACTCCTAGCAGCGCTAGAGCACCGGGGCCAACTGCCTGTGGGTTTCAGAGACTGTCTTCACAGGAGTAGAAAGCCGTCTCTCTCCTGTGGATGGCTGGTGGTTTCAAACTGCTGCCCTTGAGGGTCATTTATATAGGGAGAGATAACTTCTAGATAGTTTTATTTAAAGAAACAGTGCTGGGTTCCTGCTACCCACGCAGCTCTGAAGTCTGTGTTTGCTCCTTAGATGGATCCTTGATGCCCCATTCTCTCAGCAGCTTCTCTCGATGGTTCCATCCGCGAGACTCTGCAGGAATGAACAGCGGGGGCCCTCCCGCGTGGACAGTGAGTCTAATGAGGACACGGACTCTTAGCAAATGGCCACGTTTCTATAGAGCACCCAGGAGGGGTGCGGTCCAGGGAGCAATGAGACTGGAGGGCCTCCCCTAGAACTTGTGGGTGGGAGGATGCGGGAGAGCCTGAAGGGTGGAGGGTACTTGAGAGGGGGTTCCAGAGAGAGGGAACATTCTGGCACGTGCTAAGGCTCTGGTGCCCGAGGCAATACCTGTTTATGTCTCAGAAAGAAGAACGGGGGTCAATAAGCACGTTTTTCAGAGACTGCGGCATACCCTAAAATATGGGTAGAACAGCATCTATTTAACTGGGAGACATTTAGCTTGTTTATCATTTTTGTTTTGTTAAAACCCATTACTGCTAAAATTTAAAGACTGCCTAGACCCTGAACCCCCACCCCACACACGGGGGTGGGGGGAGGAGGGCAAACAACAGAAATGTAGGTGAAGGGAGGCAGCGGATGGTGTAAGATAAGAAAATGATAATAGTTTATAATTTACCAAGAGTTCAGGAAGGGGAGAAGAGGGGGAGGGAGGGGAAAAGAGGAGCTGATATCAAGGGCTCAAAGAGAAAGAGAATGTTTTGAAAATGATGATGGCAACAAATGTCCAAATGTGCTGGACACAACGGATGCATGGATTGTGATAAGAGCTGTAAGAGCCCCCAATAAAATGATTTATTTAAAAAAAGATAGCTCTGAACACGTGAGAAAATATATGCACGTTATACATCTAATAACATCTCATAAGGGATGTGGAGCTAGAAGACATAACGAACACAACTCCGTGATAAAAGGTGGAATAGCTTAATTAGAAAATGTGTCAAGGATCTCCACAGACCTGCCCTCAGAGAGGCTCTCCAGACGGCCAATAAGCACATGAAAAGATGCTCATTCAACATCATGGGTCTTCCAAGACCTGCAAACCAGACCACAGTGGGAAGTCCTCAGCCAAACCAGGGGGTATATAGAATTCCCTGTGAGAGCGGGGGCACAGGGCACTAACCCACCCAAGGGGAGGATATTGTTTATATCTCCACAGGGAAAGTGGGACCAGACTTCAACCCAGTGCCGCAAGGTGTGAATGCAACATCCGCGCGTGAAGTAGGGAACCAGTGGAGAGGTCTGGGAGGCTGGCCCCAGCGCCAAAAATTAAGTGGATTCCTGCCCCTCCCCTGAGAAGAATTTGTTTCAAAGGACGACATTGATTCTGCAGCTCCGGGAGATGGACATATCTGATCAGAGCACACGGGAGCAGGTGAAGGGGCAGGAGGAGAGAGTGGAGCACAGCCTGGCCCACCAGGCAGTGAGGATGATGTACCTAAGTAGAGCAGCCAGTCCACAGAGAGAACAACATGGCTGACCCCACTATGCGACATGATGCCCCTCAGTGACTAAGGGCGATACAGGGGACAGCACCGGAGACACAGTGTGGGAATTCACCTGACCTGATCCCACCACACCGAGGCAAAGCACTGGGGGAGTGCAGCGGAACAGCAAGGGAATGAAGCGGCAAGGTCCCCAGGGAATGCTGAAAGTGGACTTTGGGGCCAGGGCGTGGTGCCCCAACAGACTGGACTGGAAAACACTCCTAAGGGCCAACAAATGATCCTTGAACTAACTACAAGCTTTTCTTTCTTGATGTGTTTTGTCTTGTTCTTTGTCAGTGGTTTGTTGTCTGGTTGTATACTGTTGCTTTGTTTTCCTCTGTCTTGTTTTTGTGCATGTTAGTGTCTCCACAGGTCTGTCTAAATAAGACAGGCTGGATGAACTATCTGGAGGAAAAACAATGGGACCGACAGTTCTGGGGGGACTTGGTATAGGGGGAGGTGGGGAAGGGGTAAGGAGGTGGTGTTAACAAACACAGGGACAAGGGAACAACATGGGACCCAAAATGGTGGTGAGGGGGGAGCGGCAGGCCTGGTAGGGAATGATCAAGGGTAAGGTTACATAAAGAAGAGGTATAGCTGTAACCCAGATGGGGACAGAGCATGGTAGTGGGGCAGGAGGAAAGTCAAGGGAGATGGAGGAAAGAGCTAGGAGTAAAGGGCATTTACAGAGGTCTAGACAAAGACATGTACATGCAAATATATATATGAGGATGGGGAAATAGATCTATGTGTCTATATTTATAGGTTTAGTATTAAGGTGGCGGAAGGACCTTGGGCCTTTACTCAAACACTCCCTCAATGCATGAATACTTTCTTTTATTAAATTGGCACTCTACGATGCTCACCCTCCTGACACAACTGCTGCAGCCAAAGCGGGTGAACAAGTAAATGTGGTGAAGAAAGCTGATGGTGCCCGGCTATCAAAAGAGATAGTGTCTGGGGTCTTAAAGGCTTGAAGATAAACAAGCGGCCATCTAGCTCAGAAGCAACAAAGCCCACATGGAAGAACACACCAGCCTGTGTGATCATGAGGTCCCAAAGGGATCAGTTATCAGGCATTAAAGAACAAAAAATCATATCATTGGCTGCACACTTCCATGATACGATCGCTGAAGACAAACGAGTGCATAAGCAAATGTGGCGAAGAAAGCTGATGGTGCCCGGCTATAGAAAGAGATAGTGTCTGGGGTCTTAAAGGCTTGAAGGTGAACAAGCGGCCATCTAGCTCAGAAGCAACAAAGCCCACATGGAAGAAGCACACCAGCCTGTGCGATCATGAGGTGCCAAAGGGACCAGGTATAAGGCATCATGGCTATATGGGGGGAAAGGAGACTCCAGATAGGGCAAGATATGAAAAAATAACAATCTATAAATTATCATGGGCTCATAAGGGAGGGGGGAAGCGGGGAGGGAGGGGAAAAAATAGAGGACCTGATGCAAAGGACTTTAGTGGAGAGCAAATGCTTTGAAAATGATTAGGGCAAAGAATGTATGGATGTGCTTTATACAATTGATGTATGTATATGTATGGATTGTGATAAGAGTTGTATGAGCCCCTAATAAAATGTAAAAAAAGAAAAAAGAAAGAAAGAAAATGATTAGGGCAAAGAATGCACAGATATGCTTTATACAATTGATGTATGTATATGTATGGATTGTGATAAGAGTTGCATGAGCCCCTAATAAAATGTACAAAAAAAAATTCCCTGTGAGAGGAGCAGTTGGGCAATTCCCCCCTGCCCCCCACTCTCACAATCCCAATTCCACCTTACAAATCCGCCTGGATCAGAGCATGTACATGGTACAGATCAGAGCTGGAAACACATGGAATCTAGGACAGATAAACCCATCAGAACCATTAAGGAGAGTGGCGATACCAGGAGGGGAAGGGGAAGGTGGGGGAGAAAGGGGGAATCAATCACAAGGATCTACATATAACCCCCTCCCTAGGGGACTGACAACAGAAAAGTGGTGAAGGGAGACATGGGACAGTGTAAGACATGGAAAAATAATAATAATTTATAAATTTCAAGGGTTTGTGGGAGGAAGAGTAGGTAAGCGAGGGAGGGAGGAAGGAGAAAAATAAGGAGCTGATACCAAGGGCTCAAGTAGAAAGAAAATGTTTTTTAGGGTTTTTAAAAATAATTTTTGAGAATGATGATGGCAACAAATGTACAAATGTGCTTGACACAATGGATTGTGATAAGAGTTGTATAAGCCCTCAGTAAAATGATTTATATATATAAAGAAAGAATGAACTCTTGAGCCAGCAGTCCCACTCCTAGGGATATACCCCAAAGATTAGAAAGCAAGAATACAAATAGACACTTGGATATCATGTCCGTGGCTGTACTAGTCTCAGTAGACAAACACTGGAAATAGCCTCCCTGTCCACCAGGAGACAGCTGGATGAAGAACATGTGGTACGTGCCAGAGGGCTTCAGAAAGTATATGGGAAAGCGGGATTTTTTCACAAACATTTTTGAAGCGCTTTGGTGCCTACGATGAAATGAGGCGTAGCCATAAGAAGTGAAGTCCTGACCCACGGAAGAACCTCGGAAACATGTTGAGTAGAATCAGTCTGATCCGGAAGCACACATGCAGCCAGTGGAGCCCTCGGGGAAGAGTCTGCTGTGTTTGCTGCCGGCGAGCTGCTTTTGACTCCTGGGGACTCCACGGACGGCAGCAGGAGAGCCGGCACCATCCTCGCGACCGTGTTTATGGGCGAGCCCCTCGTAGGAAGAGGCTAGGCTAGAGAACTGTGTAAAAGCCTGAGTTTACCGGTGATTACCTGGGGCAGGTGAGAGGAAGGAGGCCAGGTGAACTCCTTATCCAGGGGACACGGAACTGCTGTGAAGAATGTAGAAAAGTTGGAAAAAATGGTGATGATAAGAAAATGAACATGATTAATTTAACAGAAGTGTACATGGAAAAAACGGAAAAAAGGTTGAAATGGAAAATGCTTCGAGCTATAGATAGATAGATAGATAGATAGATAGATAGATAGATAGATAGATAGATAGATAGATAGATATCACAATTTAAAAATCCCCTAAACAAACAGAAAAATCTTAATGTGGTACTGCCTCATACCCACTAAAATAGATAGACTTAGCAAACTCAGATATAACAAGTGTTGGTGAGAATGTGGGGGAATGGCACACTCAAACAGTGCTGGCGGGAATGGAAGATGACAGCGCCAATCTGAACCAGTCTGCGAGTCTCAGACAACCACCATCAAGTGATCACATGATCCAGCAAGTCCACAGCTAGACGTATGCCGAAGGGAAGTGAAAACATTCGTCCACACAGAGACGTAGACATGAATGGTTGCAATTGCATTATTCGTGATAGCCAAGTCCTAGAGCTAGCCCAACTGTCTGTCAGTGGATGACTAGCTACACACTTGATACCTTTGTCCAAAGAAGTAGCGGCATTTGTCCACAAAAAGGAATGATGCAACGCTCCATGGTGCGACTTGAATCCTTAAAAACCTGCTGCGGAATGAAAGAAGTCCTTCACAGAGGACCACACTTTGTGTGATTTCATTCAGATGGCCACAGTAGGCAGCGTGCAGGTCCAGGAAGATTGCTGGGGGGCCTGCAGCACAGGAGGGTGAGTTTTTGATTAGAGATGATGAAGATGTTCTGTAATTTACTCTAACGGTGATTGCGCACACACAAGGGGACTTCAAAAAGTTTGCAGGAAAGTTGAATGAAAGGGTAAAGAATTTTTTCCATGAACTTTTTGAAGCCCCCTCATTTCCAGACGCATATCAAACACCATTGACGTGTACAGTTTAACTAGATGAATTATAAAGCAGTGGATTATACCTCAATAGTAGAGAGCTATTTTTAAAAGTCTGATATACTATCCTCATAAGCAATAAACTTGATTGTGCTAGAAAAAAAATAAATTGTTTAAGTCAGCTGTCTCCTGGGAGGACAACTGAAGTGTTCAGAGGTCTGGGGTGAGAAAAACGCATGGCAGACCTGTCATGAGCGCTCGATTCTTGGCCACGTGACCATGTCAACTGAGTGTTTCCAAACTCTGTTAACTTAACATTAAATAATGCGGTGATGAATATTTCTCTGTCTGAAGCTTTGCCCGAACTTCTAATTCTGTCCTTAGGGCTGATTCATTGAGTCAAAGTTCTCTTAACACACATCCTGATAAATCACCTTCCAGAAAGCTGAGCCCATTCTTCACTCTGGGAGAAAATGCCAGCTCTCCAGGATCTCGGGGATTCAACGCTTCTCCCCGTTTGCCTTTGCAAGTAGACTCCTAACACCTGAAAACAGACCAGACCTTTGTGTCTTACCTATAGGGAGATCATGGAGAAGCTAAGATAATCCACGTGTGTTGAGCACCTCCTGCCTGCCAGCCTACCTGGAGCTTCCACACGCACTCACTGAATTCTCTCAACAGATCAAGGTGCTGTGCTTGCTGCCAGGTGTCGCTGAGTTGGTTCCACTTCACGGTGATCCTACGCACAACACACCAAAACGCTGCCAGGTCCCTTTGCTCACAAGCCTTGCTATGTTTGAGCCCATGGCTGTAACCGCTTGTGTCAATCCATCTCATTGAGGATGGTTATGCTTTGGGGTTTTTTTTTAAGCAAAAGGGAAGAAACTTATTGGAGCCCATACAGGAAACCCTAGAGGGACCCAGCATACCCTACTGTGTAGGCATGCCCAGCAAAGGATCATACTAATTCACTGTACCCCATGTCCCAGAGGGACTCCCCTTGAGCCGAGCCCCAAAGCCCCAAGATGGGTTGGGGGTCGGGTGTTTGTTTGTTTGTTTGTGCTGACCCTAACTTAACCAAGCATAATGCTCTTCAAAGACTGGCTTCTCCTGATCACATGCCCAAAATATGTGAGGTGAAAGCTCATCGGACTGGTTCCTGCTAAGGGTTATTCTGGCTGTACTCCTTCTAAGACGGATTTGTCCATTGGTCTAGCAGCATAGTGAATATTCTGCACCATCGCCAGGGCCCTGCTGGCACTGTGGACTCAGTGTTGGGTTTCACGATCAAAGCGCCAAGGGAGAAGAATGAGCAATTAGCTTCAAAGCGGGCCCTGCAGAGTCTTACAGAGTCCCTCCGTTAGCGTCAACTGCACGATCGTGGGTGGGGCACCAACATCGGGGTTCAGAGACATCAATTCTTCTCCAGTCTTCCTTATGTCTTGTCCATATTAAGTGATTGAACATCGCTGGGTCATTGACAATGGCTTGGGTCAAGCGCATCTTCCTGAGTCATCAAAGTGACGTCTTTGGTTTTTATTTTTTAAACATAAAGATCTGTCCACCACAATACATCATTGGTTTTCTTGATGGCTACTTCCATGAGCATTGACTGTGGGTCCCAGTAAACTGAAATCCCTGACAGCTTCAGTATTTTCTGTTTATCAGATTGTTCACTGGTCCAGTTGGGGGGATTTTTGCTTTCTTTATGGTGGGAGCCCTGGTGGAGTAGTGCTTATGTGTTGGGCCTCTCACCACAAGGTCAGCAGTTCGAAATCACCAGCTGCTCCTTGGGAGAAAAATGGGCCTTTCTACTCCCGAAAAGAATTGCCATCTCAAGACGGAAACTCACAGGGGCAGTTCCACCCTGTCCTACAGGGTTGCTATGAGTCAGAATCAACTTGATGGCAGTGAATTTTTTTTTTAATGTTGGATTTTAGTCCATACGAAAGGCTGTATGTAGTCTTTGATCTTCATCAGCAAGTGCTTCAAAGATTTCCCTTTCAGCAAGCAAGGTTTAATCTTATGCATATCTCAAATTGTTAAATAGTCTTCCTTCGATCCTCATGCCATGTCTTCTTGTAGCTCAGCTTCTTGCGTTATTTGCTCAGCATACAGATTAAGTAAGTGTGGCGAAACGATATTAATCTGACACACATCTTCCTGAATATAAACCACACAATATCCCTGTGTTCTAGTTGAATGTCTGCCTCTTGGTTTGTGTGCAGA
Source organism: Tenrec ecaudatus (assembly GCF_050624435.1). Classification (NCBI taxonomy): domain Eukaryota; kingdom Metazoa; phylum Chordata; class Mammalia; order Afrosoricida; family Tenrecidae; genus Tenrec; species Tenrec ecaudatus. The sequence continues at coordinate 109,855,826 of NC_134539.1, read as the reverse complement.
CTCTCCATGAGCACAATTCAGAGTTATGGGATTCCGTTCTTTACAATGCTATCCATAATTTGTTATGAGCCACACAGTAGACTTCCTTTGCATAGTCAATAAGACACAGGTAAATGTTTTTCTGGTATTTTCTCTCAGTCGAGATCCTTTGGGCATCAGCAGTGATATCCCTCATTTTACGTTCTCTTCACAGTAAGCGGACGCAGCTGCAAATATCCATTAACGGTTGGAGTGTGGAACGTACGGAGCATGACTGTGGGAAAATTGGAAGTTGTAAAAAACGAATGAATGCATCAAGAACGATCTCTTAGGCATCAATTAGTGAGCTGAAATGAACCGGCATTGGCCATATGGAATCAAAAAATCACATGGTCTGCTTTGCTGTGATGAAAGATTGAGGAGAAAAGGCGTCTCAGTCATCATCGCAAAGAACATGTCAAGCTCTGTCTTGAAGCACAACACTGTCAGTGATGGGAGAACGTCCATACGCCCACAGGAAGGTCAGTTAGTGTGACTGTTAGGCAGAGTTACACACCAGTCACTCATGCCATTTTTACCAACTTCTGCGATCTGCAACAGATCCAATGCACACACTCGAGATGCAGTAAGAACGATTAGCGCTTGAGAGGAGAGAGTTGTAAACAAAGAAAGATTGGTACTTGGAAAATACAGCCTGGGTGACAGAAACAAAATGGGGGACCGTGTGATAGACTTTGGCAAGGCCAATGACTTCCTCACTGCAAATACCTTTTGTCAGCAGCGAAACTGTGACTACGCAGGTGAGCCTCAACAGCTGGACTGCCCAGGCGTCAAGTCAACTACATCTGGGGAAAGAGGACAGAGACGCTCAAGATCATCTGTCAGAACCATGGCCATGACTGCCACAGTATGGCCTGAAGCACCACCCTCCTGAATGTGGAGACCATCTCATGGGAACCCTGGTGAGCACAGACCAGATGAAGTAGGGGTTGCTACTCAGGGCAGCAGGCTGAAGAAAGCAGAAGGCCACGCAAAAGGCAGGAGGGAAAGAAAAGTCCCGGCTGGATGTCAGCAGAGGTTCTACAACTTGTTCCTGCAGCACACGGAGCGGCGGAAGCACGGGGGAGCACGAGGGAGCAACGACGGAGGCAGCCATCCTCCCCGTTGCACAGCTGAGAGGAGAGGTCTCAGTATGATTTCCTAAGGTGGGGGAGCAGCATTCAAATCAAGGCTGATCGCACCTCCAGTAATAGAGCGCACACGCTCCTTCATGGAGGGCGGTTGTGCCTCAGGGACCCCCTCCCAGTAACCCCCCTCAGGCACCCCCTCCCCACCAAAGCCATGTCCTTGGCACCCCCGTCAATATCTCCATCTCGCCCCGTCTTGTCTTCATTAGGGCCCTGCAGTCTCTGCCTCACGCTTGCGAGGCTGGGGAAATGGACAGGCAGATGGGGAAGGAAGTGGAAATTCTGTGTAACACCACCGTCTGTCTCACAAAACCTGTCTTAAGTGCCAGCCCCGGGGATTTGCTGGAGTTGCTGCGACAGAGGTGGGGCTGAAGGTCAGATTAAATTGGACTGGTAACCCCAGGGGAATACTTGAAAGAGGTTGCTAAAGCCAGCGTTTCCGGCAGGCGCGGGAGGCAGTTGAGGCGGACAGCCGCCGGACTAGAGCTGGCCAGGTCAAGCCTGCCCACTGGGGCTCAGTGGCGACAGGCCCGGGTTCACATGTTCTCCCTAGAAACCTGAAATCGTCCCTCCCTCAGCCCCCCTATAATGAGTTGGTTTTAAAATGGATCTTGAATAAAATTGTCTGCAGTTTTCAAATTTCAAACTGCATTAGTCAAAATATATCAAATTTCCATGTACTGACTTACCACCTGCTCAAAATCTGATCCTTTTTCAGCTGGAATATATTGAAATATGAATCACCTCCTGAGAGGCAAGAGAGAAAAAGCAGCGGAGGGTGAAGCCCTCTCAAAATGGGCTGGCCAATGAGCCGAACCCTGGGCTGGCCCAGCCTCTGCACCCAACCCAAGTCGATTCCCACTCATAGCAACCTCTGCACCCAACCCAAACTCGCTGCCCTCAAGTCGATTCCCACTCATAGCAACCGTGGGGGGCAGAGGAGCGCTGCCGTTGTGGGTTTCTGAGAACGGTCTCTCTTCGCCGGAACAGAAAACTCATCTTTCTCCTCCAGGAGCAGCCGGTGGTTTCAAACTGCTGACTTTACGATTAGCAGTCCCAGCTGCAACCCATTACGCCACCAGGGCCTCTCCCTCCTGACACGCCGCTAATATCCCAGGTAGTTCAAGCACCCCAGCCCCGTCTCCTGGCCTTGATACCAGATGTCTCTCAAGTTCCTCCGCTCTGGGGCAGCTATGCACACAGTGCAGAACACAATCGTTTCAGGTCCACTGACCTTTTACAAGCACCTATCATGTGCTGGCACTCAGCTTGCCAAGAGGTAGACATGCAAACACCTTGCAAAGTTGGGCACTAATTTCTTAGTTCTCATGTACTGAGACTCTAAATCAGCGACAGCCCAATCGGCCACAATGAAATACCATCGTCGGGGCGGCTTAGTAAGAACAGAACATCTTTTATCTCAACAGTTCTGGAGACGAGAAGTCTGGGCTCGGGATCCCTGCTCCCAGCCTCTGAGAAATAATCTGCCATGTCTCTCTCCCAGCTGCTGGCTCATATCCCATATCCCCACCCCAAAAAAGAGGAAAAAAACCCTGCAATGCGTTCATTCTGACTCACTGTCACCTATATAAGGTTTCTGAAACCGTAACTCTTTACGGGAGCAGAGCCTCCTCTTTCTCCCAGGGCACGGCTGCTGTGTTTGAACAGCCAACCTTTCCGTCAGCAGCCTGATGCTCACAGGATGGCACTGACAACTGCGCCAGTCTTTGCCTCTGTTGTCACCCAGTCATCCCCCTGCTGCGTCTCTTCTCCTCTGGCATGCAATTGGAGTGGGGCGCACGCACACGTCTCCAGGGTGACCTCGCTGTGAACGGCTAACTTCAACGACTACTTCCGGGCAGGTAGAGGGGTTAGGACTTCAATATGTCTGCTTGGGGGACACCGTTTCATCCATGATGCAGCTGCTTCCCAACATTTGCCTCCTGGAAAGACTTTCTTCTCTTCCCTGCGGAGACATGGCCTCTGGCTTCGGCTCCCACCTCTTTGGGCTCTTTCTTCTCCTCTGCACGGGGGTTTCTCCTCTACCCGACCTCATTCTCCAGGGTTCAGCCTCGGAGGTATCTTCTGTAGCCACACCCATCCCCAGGTGGGCTCATCTGGGCCCAGGGGTAAATGCGGACACGGGAAAAGCGACCAGGTACACACCTGGTACCAGGACTAGCATAGCGCTTTGCCTGCCCCGGTGATGGGGTGCGCTACACCCAGCTCAGGGAATGCCAACACCACCCTTTAGGCTGCTGAAGCTGAAAACGTAGATGCCATCCTCCATTTCTCCCCTTCCTTCATTCTCTCTCCCTCTAATCGATCAAGTCCCATTGGATCTGCCTCCAGAATCTATCCCAAATCTGTCCATATCACTCCATCCCCACTGGCCCACCCGGTTCCAAGCTGTCGTCATCTCTCCCTGGGTCCTGGCAAGTCTCGCAGCTTTTATTTCAGTCCCATCGAAACCACGCCCCACGCCGCGGCACTTCAATAACAGCAAGTGCTCTCACGTTACATCCCTGTTTACAACTCCCTGGTGCCTTCCCACTGAGCCCAGAATAAAATGCAACCCCCTTACAGCCCACAAAGCCCTAGCCTCGCCCTCAGGATCCACACCGACCCTTCTCGTCCTACCCTCCAGGATCCTCACATCTGCCTAGAAGTTCTCCGGTGTGTGTTTTTGTAATTGTGGTAAAATGCACGCAGCATAGCACAGTAGAATACACATTGTAGTAAATCACACAGAGCATAAAGTCTGCCATCTCAGCCACTTTGAAGTGCACAGTTTGGTGACATGCACAATGCCGGGCAAACATCACCGCCACCGAGTTCCAGAACGTGGTCATCAGCCCGAAAGGAAAGCCTGTACCACTGGGAGGCCCTCATTTCCCCTTGTAGCACTGTCCCAGGCGTCTGCTTGGGGCCTCGATGGCTCTGCCTGTGTTGAGTAGTTCAAGTAAACACATAGAATCACGCAGTATGTCTCTAGAGTCGTCCCTTCATGCACCACTCTGCCCCCGGCTATTGAAGGACCATCTCCTTCTCAGCATGTGACGCTCAGCTCCAGCCCCGCCTCCCCACCTGAAGCAGGTGCCTCCATACAGGGCAGCAGATGATTCGAGGTGGCTCTCTGGCCAGCGTCTCTGCACTCTCACCAAACGGTCTTTTTCTGGTGGGCCTGGGTATGAGAAGGCAGGGGAAGACACGGACGGGATTCAGTTGTTGACGACTCCTTAACAAGATGCATTGTGATTGCCATCCTGCTGCGTAGAAAATGAGGCTCCTCAGAAACAGGAGCTGGGGGATTTTGCTCCCTGCAAGAGGCGGGACTGGGGCACGTCCTCTGAACCCTGAGATCCCTATGCGGTCCATGAACCTCCTTGAGCCGGAAGACATTGGTGACAGAGGAGAAGCCACAGCAAGAGAACCAGCACTGTTTCTGCAGCACCCCACCCCCCTCAGCACGCTGCCCCCCCACTCGAGGCACTCAACCACTCTGTGTGGATGGAATGACCCAGGGCCCCGATGGAGCCAATCTATAGCATGAGAGCCGGCGAAAGGTGGAGCCATCATCAGGAAGGTTCTGGAGAGAGAGAGAGAGAGAGAGAGAGAGAGAGCGAGCTTGGTCGATGCATAGACGCTCCGCTCACGGCCATAAGGGAGCAGGGAGGGCAATCCTTGTGTTGGGAACTGCCAGGTTAAAGGCCGGGAGGCACGGGAGAGCAAGTCCAGTCTGGAGTCCTAGGATGTCCCCTCTTGCCTGCGATATGTCCCCTAATTGTTGCACTAGCTGCCCCCAGGGAGAAGACACAGCATACACCTGGGAGGTGAGTTTGCCACAGCATGTGAGGTACTTAGAGGAAAGAGAGGACTCAGCCTTTATTACTTTTGTTCCTTCCCTACTACCCCTGGTCTGGACACCCCACAAGCTCAGTGGGGGTCCCAGTCTCCTGATGGGAAGTTGTCCTGCAACCCACTTTAAGGGAGATGAGAAGGTGGGGCCCTTGTGAAGCTGTCTCTTACAGCTAGCTGCCAGCTGCGATGGGAGGGAGAGTCCAGAGGATCACGGTCCCCTGAGCTGCTCAGAGGGAGACAGAGATAGAAGGGCCTGCTACCCACCCTCCCACACCCCTGCCCTCTCCAGCCTTATCTTCCCAGCACTGGTCCCTCTGGGCATTGGCTGTGAGTGTGACTCCCATGTCCCTCATTTCTCCTGATTGAATCAGGTCCCGCTGACCCAGGGTCTGTGTCTTGGGGAGTCCAGCTGAGCTCACAGGATGAGGTCCTTCCCCAAAGCCGGGAGGCTCCAAAGGGCAAATTCAATTGTGTGCCAGGCAGCAGCCATTAACCTGTCTGTGGACTGCAGTGGCCCCACCCACTCTCCTCTCTGGCAGGCAGGCTAGTGCCAGGCTGGGCCCAAACCTCCCACCACCTCTCCCGAGGAGGGAGGGGCCCTGCTCCCCCTGAGCTGTGCCCACCCTCCATTCTCTCTAGACAGCACGTGGACCCCAGCCCCCACCCCTCTTAGATCAGAGTGGATTGTGAGCTTCTAAGAGAGAAAAGAAATCTGCAGGGATTTCGCCCCATCCTCTGCGACAATCCTGACTTAGTGCGCCCCTTGCCTCAGGCTATCTCCAGGGTTCTAATGGGAAGCAGGCTGGGGTCCATTAGAGCAGGGAATTGGGGGTCTCAAGGACCCAGCTCAAGACCCGAAGCTGAGCTGTCCGGTACCTGTGGCTACTGAGCACCTGACATGTCCCTCCCTAGGCATCCCTGAAGAGCGGCTGGAAGTATAACATACCCACACACCAGACTTCAGAAAATCAGAATGCACACTAGCTCATAATTCTTATATTGATTACATGCTGAAATGATTGCATCTTGAGCCTATTACGTTAAATAAAAATAGCTTTAAATTAATTTAATCAGTCTCTTAACTTTTTGAGATATGTAGCTTAGTAGCTTAGTGGAGCATATCAAATGACTTGTGGCTGGCCTTATATTGCTATTGAACGAGGCTGGTCTGGAGGCAGAGGCTCTGGGTGGGCTGCTTGCCCTTTGGGAGGCACCGCTTGGGGGAATCAACAGCCAAAAACCAAACCAACCAAACAACCAACCCCAAACTCACTGTCAATGAGTGGCTGCCAACTCATAGCAACCCTGTACGACAGAATCGAGCTGCCCCTGGCTCCCGAGACTGCACATCTTACAGAAGTGGAGGGCAGACGGCCACGTCCTTCTCCCGCGGAGCGGTTGGTGATTGGAACCCTGACCAGGAAGCCAGAAATGAGCGCCGATAAACAAGCGTGGCCTGAAAGGCCAGGGAGAGGCCCTGCGAAGGGGCGTGGCCTGGAGGGACGCAGAGGCGGGGCTTCGCTGTCAATCACGGGTTCCCCTGCACACACGGAGCACCTCCTAAACCTGATGCAACTCACACACTCGGGACCAGGGAGGGCGTGGCTCCTCCTCTCCAGGGTCACCTGGACCCCGGACAGCGCCTGGCACGGGGGAGGAGGGACCCTGGGCAGGCTGCACCAATGAGACCGCTCGGAGGAAAGAATTGTCCCAGCTAAGAATCCGCTGCCCCGAGGCCAAGGGAAAGGGATTGCGGAGAAAGTGGGAACACAAATAAAGGAAGACAGAAGCAAGGAGAGGGCAGAGAGGGAGAAGAGAAAGGCGCCTAAGGAAGTGTGGGCTCTGCTGCCAGGAAGTGAAGCGCTTCCTCCCTTGAGAAAGAGCTGGGAAAGCCGGGCCCAGCAGGGGCTGAAAAAGACTGGGGGTTAGGGGTACCTTGGCTGGCAGCCTCTGTGAGCCATGGGCGGCGCCTTGTTGGAAGGTGGAGGAGGGTTGGTACAGGATCAGTGTGGAACAGACACCCGGCCTGGTTGACAGAAGACTGGGAAGATGGGGAGTGGGGGGGGCGGTGTGGAGTGGGTCTGGGGAATCCACAAGGCACAAAAAGGAGAGTTATCCCAGAGAAGTGACTTTAGAGGGGCGGGAACCCTTGACCCATCTCTGTCCCCCACCCTTCAGGCCTCCTAGGCCTTCCCATACCTAGCTGAGCCCTCAAAGCCTTGGTGGACACAGACCCAGCCCACTATCCCAGAAAGGCTGGCCTCCCTGCCTGATCATCTTCCACCCCCTCCGGTGGCCACATACCCACCGTGGAGAACTGTGGTCCCTGCCACTCCTCACCCTCTTGCAAAGGGGCGACTTGGTCGCCTTTCCTGCTTCAAAGTCCAGACACCCTTGATAGGATCTCCACTCCAGCTCCCACTTCCTGCTTAAGAATGGGGCCAGCTTGTTCACACATCCAAGAGGAGGAACAAATCCCAAGCGCCTCCAGCTAATGAGTGATCCGAGCTGGCGGTTCAGGTCAGCAGCCCCCAGCACCCTCCTCCATCCTCTGTGACGGTTCATTATTGCAGCGTTCCCGGGAGACTGGTGCAACATTCCCCGGCATCGCCTAATTACACTCCAGTTCCATGTGATACAGGGACATGTGTCCAAGCCACACACGACTCCAGGAAGACAGAGAAGAGCGCGTTCCCAAGGAGGGTGCGTATGGGGACGTGCTAATCTTGAGGTGCGTGCTTGGAGGTGTTACCTGGGCAGACCCCAGGTGAGACCTCCTCACCCTGGACTGCCCATGTTCACCGACACACCCAAAGGATGCAGGCACTGAGTGTAAAAGCTCCTACAGGACAGGGCCAGACCCACCTCCCATCCCTGCCCTCCCCCTGCTGTCCCTGTCCCCACCCCTACTGCTTTGGGTACCATAGATGGAACTGGATCACCTGTAGTCCCCAGGTTCACCATCGTGCCTGGGGCAAACATGAGTCACAAAAGCCAAAGCCAAAGCCACTGCCATCAAGTAGACTGTCGATCAAATGTTTGAGCCAAACTGTGTTCCACAGTCTGTCCTCATTCTAAATTGGACAGCCAGGACTTTGTTCGCAGCACTGCCGGGTGGCTTGAACCGTCGAACTTTATCTGAGCTGCTGTGTTGTTAGGGTCCATTGAGAGGGCTCTGGTCCCATGCACACCAGAGCGAAACCCTGCATGGTCCTGCACCAGCCTCACATCTGTTGCTATGTCAGCCCCTGCATGCAGCCACTGGGTCACTGCACCTTGTCGAGGGCCTTCCTCTATTTTAGCTGCCCGTCCACTTTACCAAACATGACATCCCTTCCCCAGCGACGGGTCTCTCCTGACAAGATGCCCAAAGGACGGAGGATGAAGTCTTGCCATCGTTGCCTCTAAGGAGCACGCTGGACTGACTTCTGCCAACACAAATCGGATTGTCCTTTTAGCAATCCGTGGGACTTTCCATATTCTTTTCCAGCACCACCATTCAAATGCATCCATTTTTCTAGGGTCTTCCTTATTCAAGGTCCAACGTTCGCATGCATATATTAGAAGCTGAGGTTGAACCTTCTGTGCCCACCCCATGCCCCACCCCCTCCAGGTAGCTAGCATTACTCTATGTGGTTTTCCTTTCTCCCCCTCTCTGGTCCTCTCCGTGGCCGCTCCAGACCTCCCCTATGCAAGTGCCCACCCCTCACCTGCTGGCCTGACCCCTCCCTCATGCATCCTCACTCATTGCTTCTCTGAGCCCACAGTCTCCCCTGCCTCACTCCTCACCTAGCGTTTCGGCTCTAATGCCTAAAGGGCCACGCGGGCGACAAACACCCACCAAACTGAGGGCTGGGCGTACCGGACGAGGCCAGTGGCAGCCTGGAAGCCAGGCCCATCCAGAGGGGCCCTTCGGTTTCCAACACTACTGTCCAGCAGGATGCTGGGGCCTGGGCTACCGGACCTTTCCATTTTGCCAGAGGCTGGGGATCCAGGATCCTCACAGGAAACTCGCTGGCTACAAATTCAACAACAAACAAAAACAAAAACAGCACTGTGTGGGCCAAGGAAACTCCACCTGCAGCCTGGATTCTGCCCGAGGCCCTGGCTGCTGACAGCTGCCTTCCTCCAGGCCTAGTGTGCCCCCTCTCCATGAAACCTCAGTTCCCACCCCCGCAATCAACGGTTTCCTCTCCTCCGGTGGATTTGCTCAGTCCTCCCATTGAACAAGAAAACCCCGCCGAACCGAAATCTCCCTGCAGCTACCGCCTCTCCTCCCCTTTCACAGGCATGCTTCTTGAAAGCCCTGTCTTCCTGCAGTGGGCCCATTTCCTCTCCTGCTTCTCTCACTTCAAACCCCGCACCTTGAACCCCACGCCCCCTCACACAAATGGCAGTTTGCCGTCTGATGTTGCCTCAACTGCAGGGGAGAGGGCACAGCAAGTCCCTTCACCCCTTTAAATCTCCCCCTCCCTTGGTTTCTTGCACACAAATCTCTCCTGGGTCTTCAACTTTTCTAGACATTCCTTCTCAGCCCTGTCGCTGCATGCTGCTGTCACAAAAATACCACAAGGGGGGAGCTATAAGGAACAGACATTGACTTACTCTCCAATTTGGAGGCTAAAGTCCAAATGAGGTTCTCAGCTTCCTTCCTTGTCAGCCGTCCCCCCAGGCAGTCCTCACATGGCACCTGCCCTCCCCGCCTGGATTTTGCTACTGTGTCTAACCTGCTCACAAGGGACCAGGTTTAGGCCACAGCCTCCACTCGGTAGCAGCTCATTACGATAACAGAGAAGACCCTGTTTCCAAAGAGGATGACATCCACGATTCCAGGGTACTACATGAGGGTCCCAACAACGCTTCATTGGAGGGAGGGGCTGGTGGGAGAAGTGGACACAGGTTAACCTGTCGTCCTCACTGCCAGGTCTCCTGTGGTTGCAGTCGGATGGTGGCAGGGGCTGGGGGTCTGTCCTCTCAGTGTGCTCTCTGCACAAGCTCTCTCTAGCAGGGTAGTCAGGTCCCTCCACAGGTGGTGCAAAGACCCAAACCAAGCCAGTTGTCATGGATTCAGCGCCTACTTGTGCCCCCGTCACCCCACCCCTGCCACATGTCAGAGTAGAACAAGCTTCCGAGGGTCATCAATGGCTGCTTTCCAACATCGATCACCAGGCCTTTCTTCCGAGGTACCTCTGAGTGGATTCAAACCATCACCCTTTGGGTTAATGGTTGGAGCCAGCAGGGACGCCTTCGTGGTGGCTCAGAACTCCCCAAACCAGTGAGCTGCAAGTTTCCAGACAGACCTTCAGGCTCAGACCCAGAACAGACAGAACTGCACTTTCACCGCCCCCGCCCCCCCTACTGGTGAAGCCAAGTCTCAGGCCCAGCCCTGACTCCCTGCGGAAAGGCATTTGAACAGCTGGAGGTACAGGGCCTTGGGTGGGTGGGGGGGGGGGGGGAGATGGGCCTGGTGTTCTTGAGGGCAGGACACCATGCTGTTTGTCTTAAAGCCGTCGGCATCTAGGAGGGCCCCGGCTGAGCCAGTGCCCGGTAGTGCTAGTCAGCCTGGATGGAGAGGTAGATTAACAGATGGACAGATGGGCTCCCCGCTGGCCTCCCTGCCCCCAAGGCCCACACCACCCCTTTGGGTTCACACAAACACTGCTCTCTGGTGCTTAACAGCGCTTCTCTATTTTTAAACCTCTCCAGCAGAGAGTGGTGCTTAACATTTTTTGAATCAGGGACCCCCTCAGGGAATGTCACAGAAGCTGTAGGAGACACTGTCCCCGGAGAAGCGTGGCTGACTCCCCACACTCACTCACACTTGTGCATCACATTGGTGGTAGCGGGCCCTCTCCTGAGCACTGACTGTGCACCAGGCCCTGTGCCATGCACAGCCAGCCTGTGCCCTAGCTGGTCACCCCAAGCAGACTGGCAGGCAGATACTTCCACTGAGGAAGCTGAGGTTCCGAAGAGATTAAGGAATAATTCGAAAGCGATCTGAACGCAAAACCCACACATGCCTAGCTACGGCACCACGCAGCTCCAGAAGGGCTGAGGAGGCTCTGAATTCCTTCTGTGAAGGCCAGCTTAGGAGTGCCTCTTCTAAGGGCTCTTGGGCAGCCCCTTCCTAGCAGATCTAAATACCCTACTGTTCGGCTTCAATGTTCTGGGGAAGCCAGGCCCATGCTATGCTCCCCTCTGGATTTCTGATGACTCCTATACCATACTGATTTCTCTCTTCGGATTGGCCATCCCTAACCTTCTCACTGCATGGTCCCTCCCTGAAATGCCCTCTCTACGGCCCCATCTGCACCAAGAGGTCAAGGCTCCATTCTCCTGGGAGCTTTCCTTGTCCCTAAGTCAGCCTTCGATGAAACCAGTTGTCCTCACAATTCTGGCCCCTGGTGACCACGTGTGTCAGAGCAGAGCTGCACTCCACAGGAGACTCAATGCTCATCCCTCAGAAGGAGATCGCCAGGCCTTTCTTCTGATGCACCTGAGTGTACTTGAACCTCCACACTTCTGATTAACAGCCGGGCTCGATTGTACCCAAGCACGGGAAGGGTCTGTGCCACCCAGATGGAAAATAAAACCACCCCCCACTGCTCAACAGGGCATTCCCACTCCAAGTGACTGGCAGTTTCCCAAACTGATTTGACCTACAGCTCTCTTTTCAGCAGGGGGGGGGGGGGACACAAACAAACAAACTTAATCAGTGCCCGCCTGGCAATTAGAGAATAGGTATCTGCTTTTTCAACTCCTCTAAATCATTCCAGTGTCCTCCAGTGGACGGCACTGTCCTCTTTGGGTCACACTACTCTATAGAAACAGGTAGCTGCTCATGGGTTTGAACTGCCAACCTTGAAGTGAGCAGCCCAATTCCTGACCCTCAGCACCCCCAGGGCTCTTAACTCATGGCCATGGAGTCATTTCTAACTTACAGTGATCCCATTGACAGGGTAGACCTATCCATTGGACTTTTGAGACGGGAAGTCCTTGTGGGAGCAGATAGCCTCGTCTTTCTCCCTCGGAGCAGCTAGTGGTCTCCAACTCCTGACCTTGTGGTAGCAGCTCGTAACCCAATGTGCCAAGGGGCTCCTGACTGACTCCAAAAAATGTACTCCCGATCCTACCTGGAGCTCTCATCATCTCCCTAGTCAGTGTGAGCATCCCAACTTGCAGCAAGCCCCTGGAGGACACAGACCATCCTCCCCACCTTTCTCAGCTTCTTGGGCACTCGGATCAACACAAAAGCTTCACCAGCTCTTCCCAGGGCCCATTCGATTTTTGCTCCCGGATCCTCAAACCTGAGGGCCCTGCATTAGGCTCCAGAGTGGACCTGGCTAGGATCAGGGCTCATCTGCTCAGAGAAGCCGTTTCAAGCCCAGGGCCGGGCCCCCACTGGCTGCTCTAGCAGGGGTGTCTGGCGTCCCCTGTTTCTTTTGCTTCCTCAGGGCACTCCGGGTTGCACGCACGTTTGTCTTTGTTTCCCGATAACAAAACATCAAGACTAAAATGAAGGTGCACGTAGCACGTGGACGAGCAGCTTCTGCGAGACGGCACAGGACAAAAGAAATCACAACTTTTGAGTCCAGGGTTCTGTCCCGGCGGTTTCCTCCGCCTTCCGCCCAAACCAGTCCGCAGGTCAGGAGTGCCCAACCCCTAGGTGAGAAAGCAAAGAGCCACAGGCCAAGGCCCTAGGGGTTTGACTGCCCCCCACCATTTCTGTCCTGATGGCCGACCCCATCTGCAGTTGGCCTGCCTGAGGAGCAAGGTTCCTCTTCTCCCAGGGCTGAGGCCCCAGCTGAGCCAGGCCCTGGGCGAAGTGCTGCACCCCCTAGTATTACCTTCAATCCTCACAGCCCACCCCCAGAGAAGAGGCTATTTCATAATATACGTAAGTCCACATTACAGGGGAGGGGACCAAAGCTCAGAGAGGAAAGCGACTTGCCCAGAACCGCCGTGCCAGTCCCCATGCTGGCAGGATGTTCCTGGTGGGTGATCTGAGCAGCGTTTTCCTGAAAGGACCATGACAAGGGCAAGGGCAAGGCACAGGGAACCACAGAAATAGTGAGTCAGGCAAGGCTTGAAGGGGGCCAGGGAAGGGACTGGGACCCTCACCCATAGCTACGAGGCTGTGTGACCCCTGACAAGAACTGAGAAGATCGGAGATCCTTGCACAGGGTTGGGCAACACAACAGGGCTTTAAAAAATTCGTGGAGCGATCCCGTTATCTTTCCATTCCATTTTCCCACAGACTTTCTGAAGCACCCTGGTAAATCTCAAAGGAGCCTTGGTGGTCTAGTGGTGACTCCGGGCTGCTAACCAAGCAGGGCAGCAGTTTGAAACCACTAGTCAGCTCCTCTGGAGAAAGATGGGCTTTCTGCTGCGGTAAAGAGTTACAGGGTTGGAAACTCAAAGGGCAGGCAGTTCTACCCTGTCCTATAGGGTCACAATGTGTCGGTATCACTCGATGGCAGTGAGTTTGGTTTTCGTTATACGAGGACCTCGCACCCCTGCCTCTCTCTGCTCACCTGCCAGTGTCTGCATCTGAAGCAGGAGGACAAGAGTCACTATTGTCACCCATGCAGGGCACAGGGCCCGGCACAGGAAGCTACGGGACTCCCAGCACCTGCCCCTGCTGGACTCTGGTGCAGGCCTGCCTGCCTGCCTCCTCAGGCGGATGTGGCTAGCCCTGACTACCACTGTGGTGTTTTTGTGGGACAGAAGCCAGAGAGGTCCAGAGGGGGCTGAGCACAAGGCTGGGATACCACCCCCTGCCCACTACTACTCTGTGCTGGCACCCCATGTCAATCACAAGCATTGTAGTCTAACCTTTGTCTAACCCAATTCTGACAGCAAAAATGTCCCTTCGGATTATCTAAGAAGATGCAGCGAAGGGGGGGTTCTAAGGTCAGGAAGTTCCCAGTAGAGGGGAGCGGTGGTTCTTCCACTAAAGTCCTGGGCGTCCACGTTGGTCTGGGTAAACTAGGGAAACAAATCCACAGAAACTCTTATATGTATAAGACAGAGTCTTATATAAAGGGTTAAGTATGCATTCAGAAAGCATCCCAACCCCATCCAGTCCAAGCCCATAAGTCCGACTTAACCCATATGCCTGACACCGATCTACAAAGTCCTCCTGAAACTCACAAAACACACACACAATTACGCTAAATGCAGGAGGACCACAGACCAGTGGGTAGAAAGTCTTTGAATCCAGGCCAGCGTCAGCATCTCAGCACTGGCAGGGGTCTCCATGCAGCTTCTCCAGCACCCAGGGCTGCATCAGGGTAGGTCTACGTGACTTCTCCTCAGGGAGGTCCCACAAGAAGTGAGCCTTTCCAGCTAAGGCAGCCACACACTGGTCTGACCATCAGAGAGCAAGAGACAAGAAAACTGGAAAGGCGAGGCTCACCGAGCCATTTATCCCTCCGCCCTTCAATTAACCCCACATGTCTTTATTGGCCAGGTTGGCACAACAAACTTTAACTATCTCGGCGTCCTTGAGTGGATTCTGGCACACACACACACACACATTGTTTTCAGAGTAGACCAGAGTTCCATAGGGCTTTCACTGGCAGTTCCTTCTGCAATTGGAGCACCAGGCCTTTCTTGGGAGGTGGTGGAGCCCTGGTGGCGCAGTGGTTACGATTTGGATCGCTAACCACGAGGGCAGCAGTTTGAAACCACCAGCCACTCACTGGGAGAAAAGATGAGGCTTTCTACTCTGGTAAAGAGTTACAGTCTGGGAAGTTCTGCCCTGTTCCGCAGGGTCACAGAATTGACTCAATGGCCGCGAGTTCGCTTGTTTTCATAGTCAAGAGCTGAAGCATGTGCGCCACCCAGGAATTCTATGTAATGAACCTCATAGCTTCTTGGCTTCCAGCTTGGGGTCAAGAAAGGGTCTCAGCAGAGATGTTGGCTGAGAGACGTGCAGCTCAGAGGATCAGCAAGTGCACAGCCCACTGGGGCGGGGGCGGGGGTGCAAGGGAGAGGATTAGGCTGACAGGAAGCCCCAGAGAGTGACCACCGCATCATCTCGCTCAGCCCTGCTCCGGGTGCAGATTTATTAAATCGAGGCTGATCCTGACATGGTTTTCTTTCCAGCTGTTCCCCCTCGCAGGTGTGCGGAATTTATTTGAGATAAAGAAAAACCATTACAGAGAGCTCACAATCTTCAAAGCCCACCTCAGAGACCAGAAAGAAATAAAAACAGTAGCCCGTACAAATGTGCAATTAAGTTTCCAAATACTCGGGAGTCACAGGGAACAGTATCCCTGCAGAGAGCAGGTCTTTAAGGCAATTTTCTTGAACTCTATTCAGCATTCACTCAAAATGTCTTTTAAAAATAACATATGATTTTCCTCCCTCTCCAAATGCACCCTTCCTTGTTCTTTCTCGTCCAGGGAGAAGGAGCCAGCTCGAGAGTGAGAAGTGGAGCCGAGCATTTTGATAGGGGATGATGGACTATCTTTCCAGAAGGGCAGATACTAAAGCCAAACCAACATCGCTGCCAGGCAGTGCAGTGCAGAAGGCTGGCTCAGGGGTAGGGAGGGCTGGGGGCGGTGGCTGAGAGGAGGTGGGAGGAGGGACTCTCTCCAGCAGTCTTCAGCCATCCTTAGAAGACCGCAGTTCCAGAGACCAGACCCGGCCCTGAGGGGTGTCTGCCCACAACCTTGGTGGGGTTCAACAAATGCCCATTTTGCCCAGGTGAAGAATTCATTCTGTGTTGTGTGAGAGGGGAGACGCTCTGCTGAGCTGTAAGGTTTGCTGAGAAGTAAAGGTTTGAGTGAGCTCTGGGGGAGGTGGAGGGAGAGCGAGAGAGTGAGAGAGTGAGAGAGAGGGGCGCACAGTTCAGTCACTATGACCTTGGGCAGGTGGCCTGGCCTCCCAAACCTGGGTTCCCTGAGCCATAAAAACGGGGATAACATGAGCTATGCCCCCGGACTGTTGCAATGGGAAGATTGGGCAGTTCGTGAAAGCATCTGTGAGGTTAAGTAAAAGCCACCACAGTGGGGGGCTCCGACCATTGCTCCCACCCCAGAAAGAGTTACTACCCACCTTCCAGGACACCAGGTCAGCGATGCCACTGTGCAGAGAGCAAGCACAGCCCTCTGGATAAAAGACCAGCTGTAGGATGCACTGGGCTTTGAATCTCAGCTCTCCATTCAGTAAGTGGGTCCTTACCCTCTTGGCATATTCATCTGTGAAACGGGTTCATGCATGGCACCGGATCAAACGGACCTCCGCTCACCCGCCGGGCAGAGGGTATGTGCGTGTTGACTCAGCCGCTGTTTGCTTATTGTAGCTGTTTCCACACGCACCCCACGTGCTCCCACTGAATAACAGTTTGTTTCTTTGTGTTTAATGTTACAGCTACTTTCTATTTATGGCAAGTGGGCCTCCCTTTACAGAAGTGTTATCACGTTTCCTTTTTAAAAGATATTTATTTACGTGAAAGTGGGTCAATATACAGGGGAAAAAGGGGAGGAGAGAATAAGACGGGCGGCTCAGGGATGGGGAGGCACGGGGAGGTGTGAGGCAGAGGCTGGGGCTGGGGAAGCCCGAGATGGCCACCTGTGTGTGACGTCGGAAGCTGCCCCACACCCACCTCACAGCCCTCTCAAGGCTGTCCTGATGCACTGTGGCCCTGACGGCCCTGGAGCTGACCCTTCGCCACCTAGAGGGTGGGCTTCCCGGAGCCACGATCTGTCTGTGGTGCAAGTGACCAGGTCCCCTGAGAATGACTTTCTCAAAATGAGGGAGCCTTGAAGAGCTTCCCCAGGCCCCTCCTCAGCCCTTGTGCCACCCTTGGGACCTGGGGCCCAGGAGTGAAGGCTGCAGGCTCAGGGAATGCCGGGGCTGGGCGGGATGGAGTGTATGAGTGTGTATCTCTCTTTGAAAAGAGGAACCAAATGCCACCAGCCCACAACTTCTAAGGAGAGGCTTGGAGCAGCCAGAAAATCAAACCACCGCCCTGCCTCTGCCAAGGTGTTACAACTCCGTCCCAGTTGCCTGGCAACCATGCAGGTGTGTGATAGGGCAGCAGTCGGGTTCCCAGGAGGCCTGCGGGGCTGCCTGCATTCACCAGCCCAATTCCTCACTCCTAGGCTACCTCTACTACCCCACCCTCTCTGGCATCAAGGGGCCCACCTTGGCCTGAGGGTGGGGTCCGGGCGTCTGCCAGGCCCTGCTGGGCTACAGTTAATCCCCTTGTGCCTCTGACTCTGCGCTGGTGCCCCGCCTTGAAATCAGGGGCCAGGAGTCCTGTAGGTTATATAAAAGACAGGAAAAGGCGAATGTATATAAGCTAAAGGCTATTAGTCACCACTGGGGGCGGGGAGGAAGGGCGAAAGGGGGTTAACGATGATGGGAAAATCACCTTGATTAAGGGTGGGTTGCATAGCCCATTACTGCCATTGTTGTACACCTGTGGGGTTTTCTTTCTTGATTTGGCAGCAATGGTTTGATAGACGGATTTGTAACAATGACCAAAAAGGTTAAAGAGAAAAAAAATTGCTGCTGAGACTGCTTATGTACAACCCAACACCTCCTGGGACCTGGTCCTTGGTTTGGAGGTTAATTGGACTAATAATGGCTTCGTGTTGCTGCTCCGCCTCCTCACTTGTTGTCGAGTGCCTGGAGTCTAAAAGCTCGCAAGCGGCCACCCAAGGCACAACGATTGAAGCAACAGAGACGGGACGCGCAGGAAGCAATGGACTATGAGGCTGATGGGCTCCATGTCCAACGTCTGTCCTCCTGTGTCATGAGACCAGAAGAACTGGATGGTGCCTGGCATCCGTTACGGAACATTGTGATCAAAGATTCAACAGAAAAAGCCTGATCGGAAGGGGGAGTCATGCAGAAAAGAATTTTAAATTCTCATAGAGTCTAGACTTCTTGGAGCACAAACCCCTGAGGTGATTACCCTTGAGAATTTTTAAAACTTCAAACTAAAAACATCCCCTAAATCATCTTAAACCCAACAACAACTTACCTTACCAATTAGAGCATTGGTCTCTTTTAAGAGTTACCTATGAATTGACAATCACTGGAAACCTTAGGGGGGCTGTGAGTTGGTGACAATGAGAAAGAGACAACTCAGAAAACAAACAAACAAACTGCCATCGAGTCAATTCTGACTCGTGGGGATCGCAGAGGACAGGATAGAACTGCCTCTGGGTTCCTGAGACGGCAAGTCACTAAGGGAGTAGAAAGCCTCATCTTTCTCTCCCACGGGTGGCTTCTAACAGCTGACCTTGGGGTCTCTGCACAATGTGTAGCCACACCACCACCAAGTGGAAACAATTGCACAACTCAAACACTAAATTATAGATGTGGGAACCGCTGGATTGCGATCTGTTTTGTTGCATGTCTTCTCAACAACTAAATAAGCAAAGTTTAAAAAAGAAAAGAAAAAGTTCTGGGGCAATGTAAGCACACTCCCAAAGCAGGGCACCCTCCCCCCAGGTCCAAACCTGAGCCTATAGTATGGGGAGGGGTGGGGCCTTGCTCTGTGGGCTCAGGCTCCCTATTGACACATAAAAGCACTTTGTTCATTCCCCAGAGAAGTGCTAATGGAGCAGACAGCTTCAGAGGAGGGAGACATGGTGGCCACACTCAAGAGTGGCTTCCCACCGGGTCATGGGGCCAAAGCTGCTGGGTGGCTCTGCAGGTCAACAGTAGCCGGGAACCGTGACTAAGAGAGCGGGCGTGGGATGAGGCCTGGGTTTGGAGCCCAGCAGTTGGCTGGCTGGTGCAACATTGGGCAAGTCACCTAACCTCTCAGTTTGCTCACTTGTAAAAGGGGGGAAGCCGGTACCCATCTTCTTGGGATGTTGTGAGTGAAGCAAGCAGTTTGCATTCAGTGACTGACCTACAGGCTGGCCGCTCAAACCCACGCAGCACGAAAGAAAGGTCTGGCAATCAGCTTTCTTTTGATCTCTCTCTCTCTCTCTCTCTCTCTCTCACACACACACACACACACACACACACACACACACGATGGAGCAGTTCTTAACACAGGGTTCAGTAACAACGGCACGTGACACCCTCAGCAGCTGGCAACAGCAGCTAGCAAACACCAGGCCCTCCCTCCGCTCATAAACCAGCCCAGGCCCTTCCTCTAGTGCGAGCCTGGGAGCTGCTGCCCACCAGGAGTCACTGAGCACCACAGCATTCTAGACTCCATCCCAGTCAGTCACCTGTGCAGGTGGCCTCTCAGTGATGAGCCCTGGGTGGCTTCCCCACATGGTAGCCATGGCCGTGCCCAGTCAGCAGAGGGCAGAGCCCCTGCCTTTGCTGCCTCCTTTCTGCCTGGCAGAGCCGTGGTGGCGCAGTGGGCTACTCACTGGTCTGCTAACAGCAGGTGAGCATTTCAAACTCACCAACCTGCCCGAGGGAGAAAGATGAGACTCTGCTCAGAAACCCCCAGGGGCAGGTGTACTCTGTCCTATGGGGCCGCTGGGAGACAGAGTAGACTGGATGCTGGTGAGCTTGGTTTGGTTCGGTTTTGACTCCACGCTGAGGTTTCTGCCTGAGGTACCCCTCACCCCCATCCACCCACACCCCTACCCCCCAAGTAAAATCGACTCAGGCCCGGAAGGGTGTGGAGGAGATGCCAGGGATTGAGGCACACCGACAGCCAGCCCCCTGGGAGCCTCTGGTAAAGCCATGCTGGCCCCAGGGCCAAAGGGCCGGTCACTTCACCCACATACCTCAGCCTGGGGTCCCCCAAAATCCCTGCACTCCAAAGCCACTTGGCTTAGATGAATTTTCTTCAACAGATCACTTATGGACACCCAGGCAACCCTTGACCCAAGTGGGTGTTTTGCTTCATTTTACAGATTACTTTATGATCCACTTGTGTTCACCTGGTCATTAAAGATGGTTACATTGTTTCAAGGCTGCTGACTTTCTCTGGAACTTGAACAAGTTCACTGGCCGGCTCAGGTCTTGTTGTCTGCGCTGTTTTCCTCCCTGCCCCCTTAGTGTCTAGATTCTCCCAGCTTTCCCAGAATGGGGTGTATTACTTTGGAGCAGAAGAGAATCAGTGAACAAACCAGCCCAAAAGATTAATCCAAGCCCCTCCCAGCAACTGGTTTAAATCCTTATCAGAGGTGTAGCAGCGCCTCCCAGAAGCCAGGAGCTGGCTCCTTTCCCTGGCTCCTGGCTGCTTCCTGAAGCTGGATGGGAACAGGGAGGCACAAGTGGGAATGGGTGTTCCCAGGTGGCACCCCAAGGTGTGGCCGTGCAGCAAGGGGGCCACTGAGCTCCAGCCAGACACCCCCCTCTGAGGAGGCCCAGAAAAGAAGCTGCTTCCATTTGAGTATTTTTCTTTGCTAGGTTCCAGTTTGCCACAGATTTTGGGGAGACGGAAGTCCCTCCCTCACCCACCCTGTGGCAGCTGCCTCATCTGCAGGCTGGCTCTGAATCAGGCCTGGCCTCCTTCCAGCTGGTCTGCCTCCAGCCTGAGCTTTGGGTGGCACTGCCCATAGGCACTCCCCTGGAGCTTGGGCCAGGGCTCGGCTTTGCCCATACTCGTCCCCAGTCGGGAGGCGTGTGAACATCCCAGCCAAGGAGACACACGGGAAGCTACAGAGGAAAGCTGTCTGTCCCAAGAGGCGGGGACGATTCTTTCAAAACAGCAGCGGCATCAGGCGGATCTGGAGGGGCTACTGACCACAGGGCCGTGCTCAGGTCCTGCGAGCACATGCAAAACCGCTCATGTCACCACGGTCGTGAGGATCTGTCTTCCAGACGAGGAAGTGCAGAGAGGCTCTGAGGCCACAAGCAGGAATGGCGGAGAGAGCCAAAGGCAGGCCCTGGGTCATGCTCACCCTTCTCACCGTCAGAGCCTGTTCGGTCGGTGCCTGGCACACAGCGGCAGGTCAATTTATGAGGCAGAGATGGTGGTAGACCCCAGATTCGATACCCCCCAGCCTTCCATCTTCCAATGGGCTCCTCCAACTCTGGGGTCTAGACAACTATGGGAATGGGAAAGGGGCAGGGCCACAAACACCGACGGGGTCTACTGCCCGCCCCCACCCAGGATTCCCTGGTGCTGCCAGCTTCCCCGGGAAGGTGCAGGAGTAGTAAATGGGAATGCCAAAAACTTGCTGAGCTGGGTGAGTGAGGGTGGGCGGGGATCAGCAGGAGACAGCGGGATCGCCCTGTGGACAGGGGTCTGGTCTTTTCCGGTCTTCTCACCCTGCTGTCACAAGCACCCACGGTGTCTGCACGGGGCCCAGGCTAACAACTCAGACCCTCAGCCATAGAGAAATGGGCAGTGAGTTGGAATTTGGGGGAGCCAGAAAAACCGATCAACAAAGGGACGGTTTAGGGGTTGTGGATGTCCATGGGCACAGCTGTGCTGAGACCCTACATTCTCCTGAGGACACAGGTCTGGTAATGATGCACTGGTGGGGGCCGATTGACAGTGGCACTGAGAAATCCTCCCAGGCCCTGCACCTAGTTTTCCACCCAGGACTTTGTGGTCTTTTTCACAGAGAGCCCCCCAGACTAGATCAGCTTGGCCGTGGTTCGCTGCTGTCTCATAGGTCCTCAGTTCAAGGCAAGCCCACATGAGGGTGAAATGCCAGCCACAAAGGCGGCTGCGGATTGAAGCACTGTAACCCGCAGAGTTTTCGTTGTCTGTGTTAGTCTGGAAGCTCTGCTGAAACCTGTTTAGCAACCAGCACCCCCAACACACAAATGGGGGTTCCTTCCCCAGAAACCAAATGCGGCTCTCCTGCTCAGAGAGGGCAAGGACCGCACCCTGGAGCCACCCACTGCCCTCGCTGACACACTTCACAAGTCCCCGACTCTGGATCAGAGCCCGATCAGTAAAGCCTGGAGACTCCGTCTGCCTGCCACTGGCCCTGTGCGTGTGTCCGCTGGGGTTCCCAGAACTAGGCTAGAATTAGAAGGGCCAGGGAGGCCCTAACCCCCAGGAAATGCCAAGATCAAACCTCAAGGCCAGGAACACAGAGAATGCAGGTGGGAGGGGCAGACAGCCCCCTGGCCGGCCCTCCCTCTCCCCCTGCCCCATTCAGTCACAACACTTACAAAGTCCATCCCATTGTCCTGGAGCCAGTTCTAAGCTGTGTGGATCCCCTGGGTGCTGCAGGGCAGGGCAGGTCCACGGGGGTGGGGTGGGGTGTGTGTTCTTGACTGTCAGCAGATCCCTGCCAGGTCTTTCTCCCGTGGAGCTGCTGGGGGAGTCCAGCTGAGCAGGCAGCCTTTCGGTGAGCTGACCTTACACAGCCTGACAGGCGGCACTTTGATTGAAGGGAGGACCCTTCTGAGACTGGTGAGAGCCCGGATGATCTCTACTCTAAAGTGCACCTGTTCTCAGCATTCTGTGCATCAAGCCCATCGGTTTAGGGAATACGGATGCCCGGGGCCCAGTGATTACTCTGCGAGAGTCCAGAAAGCCCAGGCCAAGCCTCCTGCTGAAGTGGCAGCAAGGCAGTAGGGTGCACGAGGGGTGGCAGGGGGAAGGGGCACGAGGCTGCCAAGAGGCTCTTCATGTCCCCGAGCCTGGGCCAGAGCTGCTTAGCCGCCCTCTACATTCCTCACCACCATGGAATCCTAAAGGCCGATTCTTTTTTTGTGGCTTTCATCTTCTCCAAGCCTGAGTACTCGCCAGGGGCCTACAGAAAACAGAGGATTAGGGGAGCTTGCTGCCACCCGACACCCATTACACGCGACAGGCGCTTCTCAGACATGGCTCGTGGCATCCTCCCGACAGCCCTATGGGACACGTATTCTTTGCTCCATTTTATACCCAAGAAACTTCCGTCAGGAGCCACTGCTTTGGGGGAAAATGGAGTTCTCTTCTGATGAGGTTCTTGTCTGTTGACAACGGGGATTGGTGGTGGTTGTACAAGATTAATGTGACAGGTGTCAGTAAATGACAGGGGAAAAGCAGTTTAATTGGCAAATGTGTTAGACACACACAGACACGTATGTATGGATGTGCATGTTACCTAGATTTCTGGAACAATGAAAAAGGATAAAAAGAAAACCCCATGCCAGGAGTAGACGGTAACAGATGCTCCTCAAATTTGCCCAGAATGGTGGGGTTTGGATTCTAATCAGATCTCTTGGTTGCCAAGGTCGCCCCACTTCTTCTCACACCCACTGTTGACTCTACCTTGAAGTGTGGGTCTCTTTCCCAAAATTCGTGTACCTCCTGGCCCCCAGTCACCTGCGGCCTTCTCTCTGTCCCCAGGACCACTAGCTGCCTGAGCAGATGGGCAACAAGAGAACCCCATGTCCATCCATCTGGATGGACTCCTACTGTGCCCAATGCCTCCCAGGGCCGCTGCTGGCTGGGGTGCAATGAGTGGCAGTGGCTGATTACTGGCCACTTACGCACAGAGCTACAGTCGCCAGGCTTGCACTCCCAGCTTAAAAGCCCAGATTAATCGCCGCAGGCTGGTTCTGTCACACACAGGGATGTATTTTCTTCTTGGAATTTACAAGTAGTTCCATCTGAGAAATAAACAACCAGAGATAAAAATTACATTGTCACAGTGCAGGTGTGATAGATGTAAGAAGCCAGCCATTGTTGTGGCCAGGGAAGGGCTCTGCCTCTGCCGACAGGATCCACCAAATGAGACCTGGAGGGGCCCCAGGTAAGGGGAATGAAATGCTGACGGGATCTCAGCCGGATGGGAAGCTGGAATCTCTGAAATTTACATTTCATCACTCTAAATCATGGGGTTCCCATGCCAGCCTCTGGAGCCAGGGCGAGAGGGTGATTGGCAGGACACCCCCTCAGGCCGCCAGCCTCCCTGCTGCAGGCCTCGGAAACTCAGGGCTGCTGGGACAATCAGGATGGGGCCCCAACTGATTAGCAAGTGGGAAGACACTTGGCTATAACCTTGGCAGCTCCATCCCCACCAACACCCTCATTACACATAACTCCTCACTTGACTGTCTCGTTACCTGGCATTTTGCGTTTATGACAACAGTAAAATACCTACTATCTGACTATTTGCTCATTAATGACGTCCGGCTGGTGGCCGCAAGTGCAGGGTTCCAGGCATCAATAGCACTGGCTGTGATGGTTAAGGTCATGTGTTCGCTTGGCAGAGGCACCGGTGGGTCTCGGTGGTTCAGCAGTTATCTAAAGAGGTAATTGGGCAGTTATGTAATGATGTAATCCTGCTGCTCTATTTTTGTGATCTGATGTGATCATCCTCCGTTTTCACAGAACACTTTTTTTGGGGGGAGTCACAATTTGGTCTTTGGAACCTAACCCTGCGGTTGAGGGAGGAACGGGTGCCCTTGTCCTTGCTACTACCAGCTGTCATGGGGTGAAGTCACCTCAGAGAAAGTCACAGGAAGACGGGGTGTGATCTGGGGTCAGAATGATACCGACAATTAGGGTAATAGTGTTATTCTTAAACAACGACTAATGGTAGTAATTAGGATGCTGATGAGCCCATCAGTTGCCCCAATCAACTCAATGAGCATGAAGAGTCGAACTGGCTCCCAGTATTTTCTCTCTTTCTTTTTCCCTTGCTACAATTTCTTATTTTTCTTCTAGATTTTTTATTTATTTTGTTGGTTGTGGGAAACAGAAAGATTTCTCCCAAGTCGTCTCCCCCAAATAAATGTTAGACTTAGGACACTGCTTGCAGCTAATTGTAAATGATTGTCAAGTTACCTCCCTGAAGGCAGTCAGTTGCCAGACTACTGTCTGGGCCCACCACAAGAAGGGCCCACTCCCTGCCGGTAAGGACAATGGGTACTTCCCCCTAAAGGCTTGAGACCATTAGTCTGGTCCCTATAGGTGGGGTTTACACCCTACTGACAATGGTTTCTATGGAGATTCATAGAACAGGTCAAACCTGCTTAGTGACATCCAAAGTTAGGCTGCCACCCTGAATCTAGGAGCAGCCCTTCTTGTCACATGTGTACCCCCAATCCCTCCCCTTCATATTGGGTGTATATCCCTCGAATATCCCCCTCTGTATAACTTATAGTGCAACCCCTTCCTGTGACATATGTCTTTACCTGTAATTATTGGGCTTGCACTCCCCCCAAAGGTTTCTAGGCCTTGGTTAGCAATAAAGAACCCTCTTGGCCTCTCATTGGCTCCCTCTCCTCTCTGGTCCTCTCTCCCCTGTTCCCTTTCCCCTTGTCCTCCTTCCCCTCTCTCCACGAGGACCACCAGGCGGGGCTGAGGGGAGCACGCTACCATGAAACATGTCTGACTCCATTATTTCAATCTCTCGTCTATCTCTCGTGCTCTCGATGACTTTATTATAATATTTATATATCTCAACCATAAAAAGCACCTATCGACCTGAGATTAATTGTGGGGGGCTGGCCTATTCCCCCCAGAGTTGGTGTTGAAAACATATACACAGCAACACAGACACCAATCCAACAATTTCTTAATGTACCAGTTAGGGGCATTGACTACATTGTTCAAGTCAGACAATCCTCCACCTCCTCCTTTTCGGAATTGTTCCTCCTGCATCAACATGGTTCCTGTTTAATCTTTTGAGCGGTGGTTGTTAATCTGACTGCGTCAAAATAGTTCTTAAAAGAGACTAATGCTCCAAGGTAGACTTTTTCACTAGTTCAGGTAAACAATTGTTGGGTTTTAAGATGACCTTCAGGGGATACATAAATATTTCCCCTTAACTTTATTATGCATTAGGGTTACATATCAGGTCATCGTTCTCTTGTTTCCACTTATCAAATCTCCCCAGGGCTTGCCCTGTTTCCTTGTCACCCTCTTTCTTCCTGTTTCCCTCCTGCAGAACCTTATATTCCCCTTCACGCAAGTCAACACCTGTCTACCCTCTCCTCTGTTGCTCCCTTTTCTCTCCCCTTTCAGGGGATAGTTTTGGTTTAGGCCTGAAAGATTATTTCAGCACAGTTTCAGGGGTTCAACCACCCTCCATGGCTCCCAGAAGTCTAGAGATTCTGTACTGCAATTCCCCCCCTTTTGATTAGGGTTCTTCTATGGAATCTTTGGTCACACTGTTCAATGATGGTAGCCAGGTCCCATCCGGGTCTTCCAGTCTCGTGGCAAAGGTGGCAGCTGTTCGTGGAGGCAGTTGTCACACTGTGGTTCCCAATTCTCGGTCTTGCGCTGTTGCTCTAGGTCAGTGGTTCTCAACCTGTGGGTCACGACCCCTTTGGGGGTCGAATGACCTTTTCACAGGGGTCACCTGATTCATAACAGTAGCAAGAGGACAGTGATGAAGTAGCAACGCAAGTGATTTTATGGTTGTGAGTGTGTGTGTGTCACCACAACATGAAGAACGGTATGAAAGGGTCGAGGCATTAGGAAGGTTGAGAACCACTGCTCTAGGGAACTAGGGTTTCCAGTGACTGGTTTTCTGAAACTAAGTCTCCAGGGGTTTTTCCTTAGGCACTTTTGGTGAGGAGCTGAGTGTTTAACCATTTGCACGTCTCAGACAATGAATAATAACATTTGCTACGATACCCTGGGCACTTTTTAAGTGCTCAGCACTCTGGGAACAAAGATGATCACATATGAATCCTGATTACCCTCTGATGAAGTAGGTTTTACTATCCTCACTCGACATATGACAAAACTGCTCAAGAAGTTAAGTGACTTGCCGCCGAAGGTCCCTGTTGAATGGTGAAACACACCCCTCCCCTCCACCCCGCAAAAAAGATATGAGGGTGCTTCAGAAAGTTCAGGAGAAAACTTTCAGTTCTATTTTTTTCATGAACTTTAAAAAATTCTTTCATATATCTATGTCCAAATTTCTAGACCTGGTAGTGTGACCTTATATGGAGGCATCTTTGCAGAGATAATTAGGTTCAGGATTTGGAGATGCGATCACCTGGTTACCCTGGTGGCCTCAAGTCCAATGACAAGTGTCCTTGCAAACAACCGAAAGGGAGAAATCTGATAGGCAGAGAGACTGGAAAGATGCGGCCCCAAACCGAACCAAATGCATTGCCATCAGGTGCATGCTGCTGACTCACGCCGCCCTACAGACAGGGTAGAGCTGCCCCTGGAGGTCTCAGAGGCTGTAACTCTTTATGGGAGTAGAACGTCCCGTCCCATCTTTTTCCTGTGGAGCAGCTGGTGGTTTTGAACTACTGACCTTCTATCACAGGCACAGGAATGTGTGAATCACCAGGAGCTAGGAGAGCTTTCCAGGACAGGATCTCCCCTAGAGCCCTTGGAGGGATCACAGCTTTATCAACATCCTAATTTCTGGCTTCTGCGGCAACAAGAGAAAGGTGCTCGACTCCCATAAGGCGTTAGTCTTCCAACCTGTAGCACCGATGAAACACACAACCTCCCTCTAGTTCCTAAATGCTTCCCCCCTCCCCCCACTGTCATGATCCCAATGCTACCTTACACATCCGGCTAGACCAGAGCATGTACACTGGTACAGATAGGAACAGGAAACACAGGGAATCCAGGACAGATAACCCCTTCAGGACCAGTGGTGAGAGTGGTGATACCGGAGGGTGGGGGGAAGGTGGGGTAGAAAGGGGGACCTGATCACAAGGATCTACATATAACCTCCTCCCTGGGGGACAGACACAGAAAAGTGGGTGAAGGGAGATGCTGGACAGTGTAAGACATGACAAAATAATAATAATTTATGAATGATCTAGGGTTCGGGAGGGAGGGGGATCGGGAGGGAGGGGGAAAATGAGGAGCTGATACCAAGGGCTCAAGTTGAAAGAAAATGTTTTGAGAATGATGATGGTAACAAATGTACAATTGTGCTTGACACAATGAATGGATGGATGGATGGATGGATGGATGGATGGATGGATGGATGGATTGTGATAAGAGCTGTAAGAGCCCCCAATAAAATGATTTAAAAGAGTTACAGTCTCCAAAACCCACAGGGGCCATTACACCCTGTCCTGCAGGGTCCCCATGAATCAGAGTTGACTTGATGGCGGCGAGGTTGGGTTTGGTGTGGAGAACTGTGAGAGAGTTTGCTGTTGTTTGTCATGGCAACCCCAGGCAAGACCCCCATCACTGACACATGGCAGCACTGGGATTCACCCCTGGCAGGTGAAACCTGTCCATCCCACTGCATGATGTTGCCAGGCTCAAAAGTCTGGGCCCATTGCTGGCTCTGTTTGCAAATGAGCTGTGTGACCTTGCAAAGGTAGCTAAGCCTCACCTTCCTCATCTGTAAAATGAAGGGGCTGGACAAGGTAAGTGGGGGCTTCAAGGGCTGCCAAGCTAGCAAGAGGGGTCTGTGTAAGAGTCCATTTGATCGACACGGACGGGCGCTACAAAGCGGGAAGTCTGGCCAAGCACTTGCAGAACACAGTTTGTGTGAGTTTTTGACGGCCCAGGATTCTCTGGAGTCCCTGGTTGGTGCACACGGTTAACACATTCGGCTGCTGATCTCAAGTGGGCATTTTGAGCCATCCTGAGGCCTCGCAGGAGAAAGGGCTGGTGATAGATTGCCTAACCACCAGCCGTGGAAAACCCCAGGTCACAGAGATCTCTAACACCACGAGGGCATCATGAGTTGGACTCAGCTGGGGGGTAATGGTCCGGTGCCCTGATTTTCCATGGAGATAACTGCCCCCACCTGCCTCTCAGCCCAGGTGCTGGGCCAGCCCCCAATCAGCACATTTCCCCCGAGGTCTATGCCAATCTTGAATCAATGATCTGACACCAGGCTCACAACTGTTCAAAGTCTTCGGGGAAGAGAAGTTCTCTCTTTCTGGGGGTGGATGGGGGGAGGGGTGGACCTGGAGCTGCTGGAACCTTCTGAGAAGGACACTGACTCCAGAGGAAGGCACGTCGAGAAACCAAGGCCTCGTGACACTCAGTGGCCAAGTTGTTTCTCGGAATCTTTCCACTTCTTGAACCAGTGAGCCCTTTTCTCTGTCCTGCCAGTCTGGCTTGGGTCGGGTGTAACCGTGTCTAAGAATCTTTGTAGCTCTGAACAGTGCTTTGCATCGGCCTGTCATGAAGCTCTACTCCATGGGTCCAGGCCAGGCCTCCTTCTTCCAGCTAACCTCCACCCACCCTAGAGCCACTGAGTCAAATGCCTTCATGAATCTGAAGACGTTTCTCTAAATCTCCTCTCCGGGGCCGTCGGTCACCTGGCTCCGTCGGCAGTCCTCCACATGACCTGGTTTTTGAGCATCTTCACGGCCCATCCTGGTTTCCTCGGGCTGCTGTGACAAGCATGCCATCTGGGGGTGGAACGGACTTTGTTGTTCTGGCTAAAAGTACAAATCGGGGTTTTCCCTCTGCAAGTCGCTCTCTAGTTTGGCATTTCTGCTGGTGAGTCTTAGTTCCTTGGCATTCCTTGGTTTGTAAAAGCTTCTTGCATGGAGTTTGTCACCCTCATGTGTAACCCGGTGTCTATCCTAGTCTTTTTCTAACTCAGAAGTGATTAGGTTTGGGATCCACCCTATATATTATGAAATATCTGTTTCATACAATAAAAGATAGATCCTTATTTCCAAAGAGGGTTAGACTATTCAAATATATTTTAGGGGAACGCAATTCACTACCCAAGTCAGAGTGCCCATCAACAGATATTTCCTGAACAGCTCATCTCCCTGTCACGCTGTCTCACTGAGGCGGCACTTTTCTGTTGCTGTGCTGTTGACAGCTGCGCCACCAGAATTTCTAACACCAGCTGAGTCTCCCAGGATGGACAAGTTGCAGTGGAGTTCCCTGACTAAGACAGACTAGACATCTACGTCCAGAAATTATCCAAGGAGATCATATGGATCACAACAGAACATGCCTGAGACACGTCATCCAGAGGGATCTGTCGCTAGACAAAGACGTCAAACTTGGGAAGACCGAGGATCAGCAAGGACAAAGAGACCCTCGATGAGCTGCCCTGACACAAGAGCCACACTGGTGAGCCCAAACCTGCCGGTGACCGTGAGGACGGCACAGGACCTGACAAGGTTCCTATTATACATAAGCCAAAGTCGGCTCAAAGGCTCTGAATCTATGTACTAAGTGTCGGGACCGGTGAAAACACAGGACACAATCACAGTCCAGAGTCTTGCACGATTCTTTGTGGCATCGAATAACAGACCCAGCCATTGGGCATACAGACAGCACCCAGTTCCAGAGGCCGCCGCTCTCGGAGGTCAGCAGTGCCTCCTAACTCCGCCCCTCTCGGCTCCCACACTTAAACCCCAAGTCACCGCCCCACCCCAACACACACACACACACACACACACACACACACACACACACACACACACACGGCAATCAGGCCAATCTCACACAAATGCAAGCCCTTTTAAAATGAGAGTTATATCACTCTTTAAAGGGAAAACCAATCCAAAAGGCTAACCCACGTCAACCAATCCCTCTCCCTCCCCATGGCACGGAGGATACAATTCAGCGCCCTCACTGTGTCCTATGAGGCCCTGCATGATCCATCCCTCCTGGGGGCTCCCCTCTGCTACAGCCCACTGGGTGGCAGCTGTGCTGGTCTAAGCACACTCCTGTCCCCTTCCCCCCACCCCCACCATCCACATCCACAAGCTCCCTCCTTAACCTCTGCCAGCTCTCGGGATCAACAAGCCTTCTGAGAACACCTCATTCCACATCCGTGCCCCTCCCCATCCTTTGCCATCCTTTGCCCTCCTCACTTGACTTTACAGTCTTTTATCCCCACTGCCTAAGGGCAGGGCTGTGCCTGTCTGGCTCGCCCGCTGAGTCTGCAGCACCCAGGAGAGTGCCTGGTAGTGGGTGTTATGTTTGCTGAATGAATGAGTCCTAGATGCTGGGGTGCCCGATCTGGGGACCTGGTTGAGGGAGGGGGTGCTGCATGACAACTTCCTAAAGGAGCACCCCTTGAGCTGAGCTCTATAGGAGAAGGAGTTTTCCAGGTGAGTAGGGTGAGGGTAGAGGCCACGTTCTCGGCAGCAGAAACCACACGGTTGAGGAGGGAAGTCTGCAGGTCTGGTCCACTGTGGAGCTCTGGTGGCGTAGTGGTTACACATTGGGCTGCTGATCTAAAGGTTGGCAGTTTAAAACCACCAGCCCCTCCTGAGGGAAAGAAGGGGTTTTATCCTCCCATAGAGAGTCTTTATACTCTCACAGGGCAGCTCCAGCACTGAGCTCATGACAGGGAGATTTCTGGTCCTTTCTTTAACCCACTGAAAACCAGAAAAGCTTGACAGTAAAGCGGTAAGAGCGGTTGGAGAGGTGGGCAGGGGTTCTCGTTAGACTGCCCACAGCAAGTTCAGCCATTCTAAACCACTGCTGCTGTGGAGAAAGATAAGGATTTCTACTCCCATGAACAATTAAAATCTCAGAAACCCACAGGGGCAGTTTTATCCTGTCAGACAGGGTTGCTATGGGTCAGAATCGACTCAGTGGCAGTGAGTGAGACCCATAGAGCCTTGAATGCCATGCTAACTATGGGAAGGTGTTAGGAGGGGGTGGGCTCTTCCAAGAGACCACCCAAGTGGCATAGACAGTTAAGCACTCAGATACTGGTCAAAAGGTGGGCGGTATGAATCCGCCCAGAGGCATCTCAGAAGCTCTCAAGGCCTGTGAGCTTCCTCTGAAAGGTCAGGGCCATGGTGAACCCTGTGGGGCACAGCTCGGCCCTGAGACAGGTGGGCTCACCAGGAGTCAGCATGTGCTGGCCGCCAGCAGACTGGGTGCTTGGGTTGCTCACCTAAGCGCCGTGGGAAACCACTGGAGAGCTTTAAACAACCAAAGTGACATGCGGGAGCATGTGTCCGACATCACTGGCTATAGTGAGAAAGCCATTGAAGGGGCCAAGCAAGAGATGCGGGCCTGGTCTAAGACGGTCTTTGAGGCAGTGAGGATGGAGAGGACGACATGGGGAGGACGTATGTCACGTCCGGGAGATGGATTCTATTGGTGGATGATGACGAGGGAGAGGATGACTCACTTGGGTGCCCAGCATAGAGCAAAGCAAGTTGCCCTAGATTTGGACACTTCTATTAATGTCGCCAAAGATTATAGATGTTTTTTTCCTCTTTTTTTTAGAAGGCACAGTAAGCTTTATGACTCACTGTACTTTCAGGCAAATGCTTCCTCATCATAATAACCCTGACTGGGACAAGACACTGCTACTGCCAGTGAGCTGGAGGAGTCCTGGGGGCCTGTCAAGCTGCTGGGTCACAGCCTCCAATAAGGTGTCAGAGCATCTCCTACCGGCTGAGGCCAGGGGGCCTCTGGGAAAATCCCGAGACCCAGGACGTGGTCGTGGGCATATGGATGCTCTCCTTTCTGCAAGCTCATGCAGCTCGGGCACACGAAGAAAGGGGGTGTGGAATGCCCCACTGCACCATGCTGCCTTCATCTGTTTCTAGAGGCTTCTAGATGGGGCCACTGCTCCTGCTCTATTAGCCTGTCAATGCCTGTGGATGGTTTCAGAGCGCAGGGAAGAGGCCCATTGCTGCTGAGGTTCCCGCAGTGCGTGTGCTGGCGACGTGGGCAGGCCACAGGCCACGTCCCAGTAAAGGCAGGGAGACTGCCCCCTTCCAACAGAGCCAGGTGCCCGTAGAGAGGTGTTTCTCAGGCTTTCTCTACCTGTTTTTTTCTTCATCTTTCTCTTTGGAAGGACTTGTTTTAAAAATGCATTTTATTTTTGTAGAGCGGTTTTAGGCTCCGAGAAAAATAGTGCGGAAGTACAGCGCGTTCCCAGACACTCCCTCCCCCGGCGCACGGGTTCGCCTATTATTAGCGCTTCGGATTCTTGTGGTACACTGGCTGCAATGGACGGTCCCACACTGTTAGGCGATTAACAGCCACGGCCGGCGTCTGCACCAGCTGTGGCCACCCCACTCGCTGATGGCCTTACGGAACGGAGCCGCTCCATGGGGCTTTCCTGCCTGAAATCTTTATGGCCTGAGCCCTGGTGATGCGGCCATTAAGCACTCGGCTGCTCACAGCCAGGCTGGGGTTGGGAACCCAGCCAGCGAGCTGGGCCGGAGGAAGGCCTGCCAATCTGCTCCCACACGGATCGCACACCCAAAGCCAGGCAAGAACCAAACTCCCATGTCACCACTGTAGCTGCCATTCTGGCGCCGAGCGCCCAGTAGGACAGAGGGGAGCTGCGCCTATGAAGTTCTGATGGTAGGAAAAAGCCTCGTCTTCCCCACCCCCGTGGAGCAGCTGGTGGTTTTGAACTGCTGACTTGTGGTTCTCGGCCCAAAGGTGTCGCCCACTCCACCCCCAGGGTTCCCTCCCATACAGATGATAGACAGTCCAGCAAACCCGACAGTGCAGCACTTTTCTGTCCACTGGGTCCCTGGAGAGCTGAAATCAACTCAACGACGACGGTGCCTTATGACCGTCTGGGTGGAAGCAGCTCGCCAAGCCTTTCTTTCACGGTGCCACTCGGTGGGTTAAACCAGGGCTCTTCTGTGGGGGTCCCCAGGGGCCCTTCACTTACAGGAGATGCCACCATGTGTGGTGTACAGTCTCCCGGACTTTCCAACCACCATGCCAGGGACGGGAGACCATGAAGAATGGCCATGGGAGAGCCTTCCAGGCCCACCACAGACGCTAGGGTGGCTCAGGGGGACAGCACTCATCTGCCCCTGAAAGGCCAGCAGTTCAAACCCACCAGCAGCCCCATAGGAGAAAGACCGGCAGTCTGCTCCCATAAAGATTTGCTGCTGCTGTTGGGTGTGGTGGGGTCAGCTCTGACCCACAGCGATCCCGTGCCCACCAGATGAAACGCAGTCATCCTGAGTCATCCCCACGCCCTAGCCCATTGCTGCCCCGTCACTGTGCCAGCCTTGGAAACCCGTGGGGCCATTCTCCTTTGTCAGACAGGGTCACTATAAGTCCTAATTGGCTTGATGGCAGTGGACGTGGTTTGAGGGGGGGATGTGGGGGGGGGCTGGATACACAGATACAGAGGCTTTTCATTCAAAGCCTGAACCTTTGGGCTATCCCATTATTGCCATCCGGCTTCCAGGAGCCAGGGCCGTGACCCACTTTGGACTGGGTCTCCTGGAGACGCTAGAGACGGAGCCCAGTGCCCACAGCCCCTGGCTCCCTGAGGCACAGAGCTACATCCGATCAAAGGCTTGGGCCGTGTGCAAAGAAACCGAGGGCTCTCTGGATTCTGAGAGCCAGCCTGTGTGAGATGAGAGGCCTGACCTTGCCCAATTAGGACCTTGCTCGGTGTAACCAACCGAGTCACAGATCCAATTCAATTCAGCAAACATTTATTGAGCATCTCCACGCCTGCTGATTTCTGTCTGTTCTGTAAAGGCAGTGGAGCCTTCTCTCAGCTTCCCTCCAGCTCGGAGTTATCTGCATTTCAAGGCAGAGAGGTGGGCTTAACCCATGCCTTGGGAGGAGTGGGTGTGGGCTGAGGCCAAGGGAACAGGGCTGAGGCCAAGGGGACGGAGCTGAGGTATGGCCTGGGTGGGGTTGGCAGGTCCTGGCTGGAGGGGGAGAAGAAAAGGCAGACTGAGGAACCAGATAAAGCCAGAGGGGGCTGTTCTTGTAACCCACTCCCACTTTCTCTTTTAATCATTAAAATAACGCACGCACATCGTAAAACACACACACACAAGAACACAAAAGGTAGCTGAAGAAAATGAAGCCTCCTTCAGGTTTCCAATACCTTTCCTCAGAGGTACCCCATTGCTCACAGCTTCTTCTGTGCCTATGCGACATTTTCCATCACCTACGAGAAATACCTTTCCTTTTTAAAAACCCAAGTGGCAGCGCCGCGTATGCCTGTTGCTTTCTCACTTAATAATCTATGTTGGCACCTGTCCCGAATCACTGTAGACACAGTTCCAGGCTCCGGGGGCTGCTGCAAGTCAGCCCATTGTATGTGGGCATTGTCTTCCACTCACTTGATCCCGGACTGATGGACGTGCGGGTCGCATCCATTTCCTGCTCTTGCCAGGGATGAGAATGCCCGTGCTCCTGTATGCACACGTCTGCCCACATGCCTAGATGTGGGGTTGTTATCCGTGGGAGGCTGTGGGCCTGAGGCCTGATTAGCGTAGTGGGTTACAAACTGGGCCGTTAACCACAAGGTCTACAGTTCAAAATCACAAGTTTCTCAGCAGGAAAAAGAGGTGGCTTCCTGCACCTGTCAAGGTTTCCAGCCGTAACCATCCACAGGGACTGTTCTAGGGTCACCAAGAGCCCAAATGAACTCAGATGCAATGAGGGAGGAGGGGGGAAGAGTACATAGATCAGTGTTTCCAAAAGTGGGTGATATTGCCCCTGAGGGACACTGGAACGATCCCGGGGGACTAAACCAGATGCCTATGCTTTATCTTGGATTATGGGCACTACTATATACGTTTTTCATCACCAGTGGTGCTGAGTTGTAAAAAAAAAAAGTGTTTGGGGGGTTCTGTTTGCTTGTTTCTGAAAAGGGAGTAGACCAAATAAGTTTGGAACCCTATGAACTCTAGATGAACCAGGCCTAATTGTAAAGCATTTAGCACGCTGGCTGTCACCTCCGCATGAGCTCTCGCTGACCTTATCACTGCTCTGAGTGTGGCCCAGAGGGAACCCTGGCTGCCCCATGGCCAGGAAACCTCCCTGGATGGGCCACCAGGAGCCCCGCTGATTCCAGGACACTGGACTGAGGCTCCTCGGGTCCAGGAGCTAGCCCAGAGCTGAGACAGGCAGTTCCTGCTTATCCCTGCTCGGCATCCCAACTCCCGGGCCTTGGCCAGCATCTAATAAACCCCATCCTTCATACGCAGCCATTGTCACCCACGCATCCCCTGATGCCCGCTGATGGTCACTGCCACCACTCACAGTCAGCATTTCACACTGGGCCATGACTCCTTGATGGCCAGCATTCTTTTTTAAGAGGCGAAGGCAGCCAGAATGACGTCACCGTGACATTGAGAAACTAGGTCTGAGTGTTTATGGGTGACAGGAAGGTGCGGGGTATGTCAGAATGTACACATCTGAAAAAGAATTGATCTTGAGTCTGGGGGTCGGTCAGATTGGGGTTTGAATCCCAGCCCTGTGGCCTTGAGAAGTGTTGAGGATTGAATTGTGTGTCTCCCTTACCGCAAAAGATACACTGAGCCTTAACCCCCACCCTCTTTGAAGATGTTACCAGCTCACAGGTTCATCTTGGAGGAAGGCAAGTTCTAATCTAACAAAGACACCGAGGCAGAGCGAGACAGAGGGGAGGTGGCCATGGGGTGATGGAGGCAGAACTACAAGTTCGGGTCCCCAGACCTGGTTGGCCATCACCAGCAAATCAGTGGGTGGCATGGACAGATTCTTCCTCAGAGAACTTAGACCAGTAGTTCTTGACCTTCCTAATGCCACGATCCTTAATACAGTTCCTCATGTGGTGGTGACCCCCAACCATAACATTATTTTTATTGCCACTTCATCACTGTTATTTTGCGACTGCTACGAATTGGGTGACCCCCGTGAAAGGGTCATTCAGCCCCCAAAGGGGTCTCGGCCCACACGCTGAGAACCGCTGACTTAGAAGAATCAACACACACACACCACCACCACCACCACCACCACCACTCACAGCCAGCACTGTGATTTCAAACTTCTGAAGCTGTGAGAGAATCCCGTTGGTTCATGGCACCTACAGCAGGGAGGGCTCTGTTAGCAATACGGAAAACCACCTGAACGTCGCCGGGCCTTCATTGTTTCCCCTGTGACCTGGCTGAGCTTCATGCTCATCCGATTACTGTGAGGCTTCAGCCAGGTGATGGATTATTTATGCTTTTTTTTAATAGACCGGCCTTCTTCTAAAAATGGTCTCAGGCAGTTGAAGTGATGTGTGTAAGGTGTCTGACACACAGCAGGGGCTCAATAAAGCCCCAGTCCCCTGGCCCTGCCCTTCTGTCAGAGTAGATCCCCCCACCCCCACCTGTCTTCATGCGAAACAGTTCTGGAACTTCTTTCGGCGGCCTACTTGCCTTGTCCGAAAAGGGGCTTGATTCTGTGGCACCCCATCTTGTTCTGGATCTGAGAAAGATGAAAAACTGCCCCCGACCACAAGAACAAACTGCCTTCCACATCTGCTTTATTCACAACACACAGCTTCAAATTACTTTGACCTTTTCTGAAAAATCAAACCCACCCTCAAAGGTCAAGCCTGTGCCACTGCCCGGGCTGCTGACGAGGAAAACGCTGGGAGGGCCAAAGTACTGGTCCAGGAAGAGCCTTCTGCAGCCCTGGTTTGAGCTCTCTCCGCCCACCCCAGCCCACCGTGAACCAGCCATGCCCCAGGAAGATTAAATTACATAAAATGATGAAGATCCTCAACAGAGAGCAGCAGAGTCCCTAGACACCCCCCCCCACTCTGAAAGGTGTGGAATCCCTCTGCTCCCACAGAAAGCGTGGGCCATGCCTCGAGCTCACAGGGGCTGAAGCTACCACGGAGATCCCAGCAGCCCCCTGGACTCTGTATCTGTATCTGTATAGGGTAGGCGGGGGCGGAGTCCAGAATTGGCTCTGAAGGTCAAGATCTTGAGACTTCCTTCGGGCTCTCTCCACTGGTTTTCTCTCCCCACTCTTCTGGACTCATTGCAAACATGCCGCTGTTGATTCTTCCTGGGGCTGGGAGCCCACCTGTCAGAAGCCGAAAGCAAAAAAAAAAACAACCAACCACCAACCAAACCAGTTGCCACCAAACTGGTACCCAAGGGCCCTGGGGACCATGATCTTTCAAGGGGGTTTCCTAAGGCACTCCTGGGAAGGTTCGGGTCAAACCTGCCAACATTTAGATTAGTCAGCAAACACTTAACCACGTGAGCCACTCAGGCACGCCTGCCAGAAGGCAGCAGAGCACAGTGGTCATGCCTGGCTACATACACACACACACACACACACACACACACACACACCACCCCCCCACCCTTTCTCTTCTGTCTGTCTCTTCCTTCTTCAAGGGCTTGCTGCAAAAGCTCCAGAATAACAGGTCCCGTATGCTCAGATCGATGGACCCTGTAAGAGGGTCTAATGAACATCTGGTAAAAGACAGCCTGCATGCCAAGCTACCCGTGCATTTAACTCGCTGTCGCTCAAACATCCGAACAGGGCACATTAGCCCAAATTTCTCACAACCCCTTCTCCTCCTGATAGGCTCCTTGGCCTGCGTTGTTCCCCCATTGGGCTAACACGTTTGCTGGGTCAACAGGCCTGCTTAAAGGCACCCGGATCCTATTAGGCAGGCGATGACAAAACTGGCACAGACTCCTCGGGGAGGAGGGCGTGCTGAGCCTGTGACAAGAGGCTCGGGGACCTGCCCTGCCCTGGCACCGGCTGCTTGGCACACGAAGGAGCCGAGCCCAGGGGGAGGTTTCCATGCTGCTCTCCGACCTGGCTTCCATTTGCCATTTGATGGGTCCCCTCCCTCGGCATTTTCCCGGGGAAGCTTGGGTCTGTCTCGCGGAACCCAGCTCTCGGAGGCTGGAGCACAGCTGCTTTCTGAATGGGAAGCGATGCTCGGTCCTTTCTTGTCACCAGTGTCTCTAGTGGGGGGGGGGCACAGCAGACACTAGGAGATGGCCTAGAAATCTTGGCCAGGTGGGGGGAGGGGTAGCAGCTCTCCCCAGCCCCCTACCCCTGTCCAGTGCCCCCCTGGCTGCTGGCCAAGAGTGCCTCCCTGGGGGGCAGGGGTGTGGGGAGGCTGCGGGCTATCCCCAGCTTTCCTCCACTCTATTAATAAACCTCAGCCCAGGGTATTTCCGGGCCTCCACCTGGGGGGCGGGTACTGGGTGGGGTGGGGTGGTGGTTTGATTCTCCCAGCTTTGCCTTCTCACAAGTGCTTTTCACAAGCACTTAAATTCAGGAGAAAAGGGGAAAAGTGAAATCAGACAGAAATGCAGGTCTGTTTGCTGTTTTCTCCAATGAAATGGCTCTGGGTAAACAACAGCAGCCTTGGATGAAATCCCAGCAGGCTTACACAATAAAGCTGGTTACAAACTCAATCTGGCGGAGATAACAGATCTGAAATTGTTTCAAAAAAAACATGTCAGCCATTGTCTTAGTTATCGGGCGCTGCTATGACAGAAGTACCACAAGTGGAGGGCCAGAACAGACAGCCAGCTACTTTCTCACAGTTTCAGAGGCTACAAGGCTCAATTCAGAGCACTGGCTGGAGAAGGCGGCGCTCTCTCTCTCTCTCTCTCTCTCTCTCTCTCTCTCTCTCTCTCTCACTCTCTCTCTCTCTCTCTCTCTCTCTCTCTCTCTCCTTCTGTCTCTGGGGGATGGTCCTTCTCTTCAGCTTCTACTTCCTGGCTCCTTGGAGATTCCTGTGTATGTTGGCACCTCTCTCTCTCTCTCTCTCTCTCTGTATACAGGACTCCCATACTGCCCATTAAAATGACTGAGAACTCACTCCCAAGTGGGTTTTATAGCCACAAGCCCCAAGGTGAGGATTTCTAACCTATTTGGGGGTACATAATTCAATCCATAACAACTACATTCAGATTTAGTTCTGTGAAGATGTTAATACTACCTGAAGAGATCTATAGGTAGAAGGCCATCCCAATCCCAATTCCAAAAGCTTTCTTCACAGAAATTGATAAGCCAACCCTCCACTGTGTATGGAATGTTAAGAGGCCCTGAAAAGCTACAAGCATGTTGAGCGAGAGGAACAAAGTAGGGGGAGTCCCAGCTCCTATCTTAAAACCTCTACAGCCACAGTCACCAAACAGGCGGGGACTGGCATGGCAACAGATACAACGACCAATCGAATACAACTGAAAGTACAGAAGCAAACCAGGCATCTGTGATCAATGGATTTTTTTGTAAGAGTGCTAAGTCCAAGCAAGGGAGTTAGAAGAGTCTCTTCAATAAATGTGCTAAGGAAATGCAATTTCCACACACAGAAAAATGAAACAGGGGACATACCTCACACCATACAGAACAAATAACAAACTCAAAATGGATTAAGGACTTCAATGCACAAAATCCCTAAAATTCTTAGGGGGCGCGGGGCAATACTGTCAGGCCTAGCCTTCAAGTATAGATTATCTAACAGCTTAAAAAAAAAAAAACTAAATACACGAGACCTCAGTAAGACTCTCATAACCAAAAGATACATAAAATATCAACAACTTAGCAGCAAAAAGACAAACAAGTCAATGATAAAGTGGGCAAAGGATGGGCTTGAATAGTCATTTCACCAAAGAGAATGTCCAAAGGGCCACCAAACACATGAAAAGATGCTCAGAAAGATGCGGATCAAAGCCACAGGAGATACTTCATTTCCTCTAGATTAGCAAAGACAAAATAAAAGACGGAACAAAACAACACAGGTTGGGGCAAGTGGAAGCCTTGTCCACTGCTGGTGGGAATGCAAAATGATACAAGCACAGTGGATGACCACGTGGTAGTTCCTACAAAACCCAAAACTATGCCCAGCAAGTCCACTCCTGAGTACTATGGACCCACAAGACTCGAAAGTCGGGCTTAAATAGAGCCCTGCACACCAATGTTCATAGCAACATTTGGTCACAATAACCCAAAGGTGCAAGCAGCCTCAGTACTCATCCACAGAGACGCGATATGGTACCTACATACCATGGAGCACCTCTCAGTCAGGAGGAGAAAAGCAGACCCGACACGTGCTACAGTCTGGATGGCGCGTGAAGACATTACAGTCACAAAAGGACCAATGTCATATGGCTTCACTTGTATAAAAAGATAAAGCAAATGCACAGAGACCAAAGGACAGGAGGGGAGGGGATTATCAGGGAGGGAAATATCACAGGTTATCATTACATCACTAACGATTGAAATTGCTGTTAATAAGTCGTACATCTCATGATCCCAGTTCTACCTTACAAATCCGGCTAGACCAGAGCATGTACACTGGTACAGAAAAGCGCTCTCAACACACGGAATCCAGGACAGATAAACCACTCAGGAACAATAATGGGAGAAGCCATACTGTGGGGGTAGAGGAAAGGTGGGGAGAAAGGGGGAGGACCGGTCTCAATGATCAACCTGTAACCCCCACCCACCCACTCAGAGTGACAAACAACAGAAACATGGGTGAAGGGAGACAGTAGACAGTATAAGATATGAAAACAATCATTTATAATTTATCAAGGGTGGAAGGGTGGGGGAGGGAGGGGAAAATGAGGAGCTGATACCAAGGGTTCATATAGAAAGACACGATTGAAAATGATGATGGCAACATCAGGGTGGCAAATGTTGATACAAATGTGCTTGACACAATGGATGTATGGATTGTTGTAAGGACCGCCAATAAAACAATTTTTTAAAATGTTGTACACCTATTAAAAGTTGAACTGGCCTAAGCCGTGATAGATAACAGTTACAAAATGACCACACACACACAGTAGCTGCTAAGGCTGCTTATGTCCAACCTGGGATTTGGGTCCTTGGTTTGGAGATTTAGGGTCAGGGCTTCTTGGGACATATCAGTCAATTGGCCTAGTAACATGCTTAGTTGTTCTGTCTCATCTCCCAGTTCACTGCATACTGCCCGGGTCTTAACAGCTTGCAAGAGGGCATCCAAGACAATAGCAACTGGTCTTTATGCCCCAGCAGCAGCGACAGAGATGGAGAAGCAGGAATAGCAGGTGAATATGGGATGTGTGCTAATCGCCTTTGGCCTTGAGGGTAGAACTGGATGGTACCAGCTCCTATGATTGAACATTTTTTTATGAAAGTTTCCATAGAACAGCGGTTCTCAACCTGTGGGTCACCACCTCTTTGTGAGTCAAACGACCCTTTCACAGGGGTCGCTACCGAGTCATCACAGGAGCAAAACGACAGTGATGAAATAGCAACGACAATAATGCTATGGTTGGGGGTATGAAAGGCGTGAAAGGCTCACGGCATTAGAAAGGCTGGGAACCGCTGCTGTAGAAGAATCCCAACAAAAAGGGAGGGGTGGTGGACGAGAGGAATGCAGAGGAGAATTTCACATGTTCAAGGGCTCTGGACTTTCTGGAGCCAAGGAGGCTGGATGAACCCCTAATAATATTGTCAACCTTCAACCCAAAAGATCCCCTGAAGTCAACTGAAAGCGGAGTGACAGCACAGCTTAGCTTCCCTCCTGAAAATGCCCTTTGAAGGATGATCTCTAGGGGACCCAAGGGACAATGGCAGCTTCAAAGCTT
This sequence comes from Tenrec ecaudatus, assembly GCF_050624435.1. Lineage (NCBI taxonomy): Eukaryota > Metazoa > Chordata > Mammalia > Afrosoricida > Tenrecidae > Tenrec > Tenrec ecaudatus. Next base: position 109,813,713 of record NC_134539.1, on the reverse strand, counting down.
GGACAGGACGCTTCAGGGGCAGTGAGTGCGTGTGGACACGGGTGGGGTGGAGCACTCGGGACAGGAAGGTGGCCACTGGAACAACGGAATGACTGTCGCTGGGTTTTGCATGCAGAGACCCCGGGAGGGATGCCTACTTTGCTGTGCAGAGTCTGCACAGAAACAAAATGAACACACTTTAGGAATCAAATAAATGAGCGGAAACACATCCGCATTCTCTAATGCACCTACAAAAAGCTCCTAGGTTGTCCACTGTGGAGCCTGGGCCTGGGAGATCCAGCAGGGGCCACCTCCAGGTTAGCCTCCATCCAGGCTGTCTATGGTCAGTTCCCAAAGAACTGGGGCCCCAGCAGGCTGTCCCTAGCTTCTGGTTTTGAGAACAGGGCAAGCATAAATGGCCATGGTCACCCAAACCGGGCAGGGCACCAGCGCCTCATTACATCAGGCACCACCCTCCCCACAACCACAGCACTAACTAGCTCCCTGCCTCCACCCTTAACTACCTACCTTCCACACAGTGGAAGCTTTTAAAACTGTAAATCAAATCCGCCATTCTTTTGCTTAAAACCTCTAATGACTTCCCAGTGCACTTAGAATAAAATCCAGATTCCTAACCAAGACCCCATGGGACCTACCAGGGCGACTTCTCCCCAGGCTGACTCCAAATAACAGGACTTCTTCCCAATCCTTTCCTGCCTCGGGACCTTTGCACTCCCCATCCACCATAGCTCTGTACCAAATTCAGCCAGTATCTGATGTCTCTTTGTTTATTTACTAAACAGCTTCATCCTCCAGAATGTAAATTTCACTGCAGACTGGTGTCTCCTGCAGACCCATCGAAACCCACCGCTGCCTGGTCAGGGGATTCCTGACTCAATAGCGGAATCCAAGAGAAAGGCTCATCTTTCTGGTAGGTCTGAACTGCCCACCAGGTGGATAGACCCTCAATAATTCTCTGCTGCACGAATACCATTCCCCCTCTCCGCACTGCCCAAACTCACTGCAACCAGTCACTGCCGGCTCAAGGAGATCTGACCCCGGGGGAGGCGGGGGTTCGGGCCCACTCTTGCTCACTTTCAAACTGCGGACCGCGGGGATCACAACCTAACGCATAACCACGATGGTCCCTTACTCAATTCACTGCCATCGAGTGGACGCCGACTCAAAGTGACCCTATAGGGCAGGGTCGAACTGCCTTTGCGCGTTTCCCAGAGCTTTCTGGGTAGTAGAAAGCCCCTTGCTCGAACTGCCGACCTCGCAGACAGCAGCCCAACGCATAACCACGACGCCCCCCAAGCAGCGCCCCTCCAGGGCGGACGCCACCGTAGAAATAACCTGCCAGCCTCTGAGGGCGGGGCTCCTAAGCCCACCCAAGGCCCTAGGGTGTCCCTTTCTCTTCCCAGGCCTGCCTCCTCCTCTCCCCACCCTCTCCTCCCCAGGCCCCAAGTTCACACCGTCTCCCGGAAAGAGGAGGGTGAGGTCTGCGGGATGGGGCGGACCGCGAAGCTGCCCGAGGGGCGCAGCTCCCCCCCCCCGCCCCCCGCTGCACCCCGCCCGGGGCCGCGATCGATCGATCCCTGCCGCTCGCGGCCTCATTGCGGAGGAGCGCGGCCGGGGCTGGCGGAGGAGCCAGACGGCTGGCAGGGGCCGCGGAGGCCTCCTGGGCTCCCCGGCCCGGATTAAATATTTACTATGTTTTGTTTGGCCTTTGGGGGCGGGGCGGGGCGGGGCTGTCGCACCGGTCCCGGTTGCCGGGCGCCACGGACGCGATCCGCACGTAGAGTGAGGAAGGTGCCCAGGCCCGAGCCCCGAGCCCCGAGCCCCGGCCGCCGTGCCCAGGGCGGGAATTCATCTGCGCGCGCGGGGCGGCGCTGACATATCTGGGTTACCGCGCGGCTTCCACGCGGGGCGCCGCGGCCGGCGGGCGTGGAAACCAGGCCCAGCTGCAGGCTGCGGCGGGGCGGGGCGGGGCCCTTTGCCGTCCTGGCCCTGGAGCTGCGGGGTCCGGGAGGCTCTCTGCTTGCGCGCTCCAGGCCAGAGCTGCGCAATCCCACAGAGACACACCGGCCCAGAAGCAGGGCCGAGGCCTGAGTGCTCGGTGCACTCTAACAGCGGCCCCCTGCCCGGCCCGGGTGCCTCTCTCCATTTTATAGACAGAAGTCAGAGGCTGGGGACCGCAGATCTGTTCCCTGCACCCACCCCATGTCGGGGTGCTTCCTGCATCTGAGTCTTTGATGTTGTTAGATGGCCACCTGCCGCCCTCCTGGGTTCTGTGGTCTCTCATCCTTACAAGGACCCCCCAGAAGGGAGGCCTAGTGCAAGGTTCTAAAGACCCCTGTTGGGGGTCATGTTTGAGACTCACTCCTCCTGCAGCTGGACCCGACCCTGGAGCCCCTTAAACGCACACATACACACACCCTCTTGGTCAACCTTTTAACCAAAGCTCCAGCCAGCAGTGTATAGCACCCAGAGGAGGCTCTTCCCACGTGGAGTGTGTACTCCTGTACACACAAAATAAGAGCCGCCTCCCCTTCAGGCATCGTACATGTATGTACACTAGGACACACATACTTACACACAGCGGCAACCCTATTTTAGGGATGCACACTGCCCCCAGAGAGGCTCACATGTTTTTGTACACATACACACACACACACACTGTCCATCCCTCATCCCATCTCTACATGTATGTGAGCACACATATACTCACACACGCGCACACCGAAACTGAGAGCCGGAGCTTCACGTGCTGCACTGTGTGACCACTAGTGTATCATGGGCCGTTGTCCATACAAGGAACTGCCCATCCGTACACATATCTGTGCATACACAGGCACTTGCGTTCACACACACACACACACACGGCAGCGGGCCCACCTCTACCATTACAGTACATGCACCCAGAACTATCCATCCCTCCCCCTCCCCCTGCACACATGCACAGGCCATGCACTGAAGTGCCCAGTCCCATGCATGGGGCTACATGCGTCCCCCCTACACACACCCCAGGCACACACGCCTGCGCAGTGACTGCAGGAGGCTGGCAACGAGCTGCAGCCTCCAGCCCTGCTCCTATTTAAAGAGGAGCCTTGCTGGAAAAGGAACAAAAGCAAAGCCAGCTATAAATAGCCACCTCCCTCCCCACTTTCCCTGCCCTCCGGCCTTGCGGCCTTGCCTCTCCTCTCCCGCCTCAGGCTCCATCCCAGCGGCCAGGGCAGGCCTGTCCCCAGGGGCAGGCAGAGGGGCCCTGGAGACCCAGTGACCAGCCCCAACCACTGGGATAGGTCAGGGCCTCTGGGCCTAGGAGGGTGCCGCAGCGCTGGCCTGCGACCTGCAGCTGCTCCATGGCGTGCCTGTGGCCAGCTCAGAGGGAGGGGGGCCCACTTGGGCCACGCTGCTGTCTCAGCAGAACAGCCGAACTGGCAGCTGGGGCTGGGGGGGGGGGTGCGGGAAGGGGGAGGGTGCCTTGACTCTCAGCAGTCACTGCTAAGCTCTCCATTCCCACCAGGGCAGGCCTTTCCTGGGCTGGCTCCTGGTGCCCAGTGGACATTAGGTGCCCACACAAGAGGCCACAAGGGGTAGAGGAAAGGGTATTGGGACAGGAGGTGGGGGCAGGATACAAGTCCTGCCTTGAGTTTCAGTGTTACTCCTACTGGTCCAGTAGCCTTGGGTAGCAGCTACACACACACACACACACACACACACACACACACACACACTTTTCAAAGCCTTCTTCAAAGCATGTGAAGAGGGCTTTGAAGTACGGCGGGGCGTGGGGGGCCAGGGCTGGGCAACGTTTGACTGCTGTCTATGTCTGGCAGGAATTAAGCTCCTATTTGCCAGGTGCCGGGCACTGGGCCATCCTGAGCTCATTGGAGCCTCTCTGATGTACTCCCATTTTATAGATGGAGAAACAGAGGCTCCAAAGTCAGGCAGGCCCCTAAAGCATAAAGCCAGGTGGCAAGGCCAAGCCAGGACCCTCTGAGCACACAGCCTTTTAGCCTACATCTGGTACTGCTGGGTGGGGACCCTGCTTCTCTGATTCTCGTTCCTTCTGGGCCAGGGGGACCCCGGGCTGCGGGGGCTATGGGAGGAAGGGGAGAAGGATCCCCCCACTTCACAGCAGAGCCTCCCAACCTGAGGCCCCCACTGGGAATTTGCCCAAGCAGCCCACCCTTACCCTACCCCTGGCTCCCCTGGGGGCCCCCTCTCCAGCCCAGGCCTGGGCAGGGTGTGGGGGAGGGGAGAGCTCAGGCAGACCTACTTTCAAGGCTTTAATCCTTTTTGCTTAAAGGATTTTTTTTTTTTTTGGCTTGGGGAAGACTTGGTCTGATCAGAGGAGAGACGCAGGGAGCTGACAAGCTGCGGAGGGTGGGGGGGTGGGGCGGGTTAAGGAGAAAGAAATGCATATTTATTACCCTCAATTATTAAAAAATAGATAGTACCAGATCTTAGGTCCTGGCAGACACTGCAGTGGCATTTGTTAGAGGACTCTTCTTTTCTTTCTACCTTTCTCTTTCTTTCTTTCTTTCTTTGTGTGTGTGTGTGTGTGTGTGTGTGTGTGAGAGAGAGAGAGAGAGAGAGAGAGAGAGAGAGAGAGAGAGAGAGAGAGAATTCTGTTGAGACTGCACAGTCGCTAGCTTGTTAGTAAAAACACCCAGGCCAGTTCCCAATGGGCACCGCTACCCCCAGTTACAGGGGTGGGGCTGGGGCCCTCCCCTCCAGAAAGAAGATAAGGGCGGGAAGAGGCTCTGCCCCCCCATTTCTGGCCCCAAGGCACACATCCCGAGCTGATTCTTCATCTAGCACTGCTCTCTCAGGACCACCCTCCACCAATGACAGGCCTTCCCACTTGCGGCTGCTCTCTTCCAGGGAGCGGAGAGAGAAATCGATTCCAGCTTCCTCTTGTGGAGGAGGCGACACCTCCAGCCTGGGGCTGCTAAGGGCTTCACCCCTCGGGCACTGCCAGCTCCCAGGACACTTACCCCTCCCCCTCACCTCCCAGGACTCCATCTGCCTGTTGAAAATGGCTGGTCATTGGCTCCATGCAAAATATGCCAACGCATCCGCATCCCGAAAAGGCCCTGCAGCCCGCTGGCACCTGATCCTGCAGACAGGCAGCTGACACCCTTTAAGCCACCGCCCGAGAGCAAGGCAGAGTGGGACCCGGAGCAAGGAAGAGGTGGGAAGGGCGAGGAGAGACCGGGAGGCCAGGCCACTGAGAGAAGGGTGGGTGGCAGTTATTTGGCACATGGTAGGCCTCCCCGCAGGGCTGCTGAATCTTGAGTGGCGCTGACGAAGCCACAGCAGCCTGACACCGTGCCCACTGGGTGCCGAGGAGGCCCTTTGCCTCCATTGGGTCCCGAGGCAGGTGGACTAGCCCCACTGTTCAGATGATGAAACTGAGGCCCAAAGAGCCAAGAGCGCTTGCTGGAGGACAGGCAGCTGGTAAGTGGCTGAGCAGGAGGCCCTGACAGCTGGGCTGGCTCCAGGGCCCTTCCTCTTGCCTTCTTGGCTCCATCTAGAGAGGCAGCAGGGGAACCGGTTCAGAACTGGAAAACATGTGAGTTGGCCCAGGCAAGAAGCAGCACCCATTCCCAGGCCAAGACCCAGCCCCGAAGCCGGCCAGGCTGTTGGCCTACAGATAGTGGCTGATGGACCAGCAATTCTGGGAAGTGGTATGACCTCATCTTTTCTAAGCCTGAGAAAAGCTCTCGAGAATGCCTTTCTTAGCTCCCTCTGGACTGTCTTCAGGGACTTCTCCCTGGCCTGTGCAGAAGGGATACAGGTTCAAATAGGGTGACCCCTCCGTCCAAAGTGCCCTGTCCCTGCTGGTCACTCCGTCAGGGCTGCCAGGTGTCCATCCTGACCATTCACAGATTTAGCTCTGGACCCAGAGAGACCAGAATGCAATGGGCGGTCAGACCCAGCTGCTAGGAAGGGCAGCCCGGTAGATTCTGCTCTGAGAAGCAGCTAGCACCACCACTGCTGGTATTTATGTCCAAAGCCCTTGAGCATCTGGACACAGGAAAGTGCCAAGAACTTTGTGACAGTGACATGGTCTCCTGTCAACTTGAATGAAGGGGTGGAGTCTAGCCTGTCAATCAGGTTGCAGCTGCATGACCTCATTTGGAGGCATGAAGGAGAGAAATAGCTCACTGGAGGCCAGACCCGCTCTCTCTGCCTTCCCTTTCCTGCTGTTGAGACACTCAGAGAGCTAGAGGAGACACGTGGAGACTCATGCCAGCACTGAGATGCTTCCACCACCACTGGATCCACAAGACCTTCTACCCACTGGCTTGTGATCATCCTGTATTCAGCATCATTGCATGTGGTGGGTTGTGAGATTATAAAGAGACTTTTCCCCAGCTTTGTCTCCCCCAAAGATATGTCAAACAATTAGAGGCTATTTGCCAGCATATGGGGGGAGGTCAGATGCTTAGAGACATCCTCCCAGAAGGCAGTCAGTTGCCAGACTACTATCTGGTCCCATCACAAGAGGGCCCTGCTGTTAAGGACAATGGGCTACTTCTCCCTAAAAGCTTGCAAACATCAGTCTGGTCCCTGGAGGTGGAGTTTACACCCTACTGATCATGGTTTCTATGGAGATCCAGAGAACAGGTAAAATCTGCTCAGTGACATTCAAAGTTAGGTTGCCATCTTGAATCTAGGATCTGCCCATCTTGTCACGTGTATGCCCCTAATCCTATTACGTATATATCCCTCGATTGTCCCCCTATCATTACTGTATTACCTATAGTACAATATCTTCCTGTGATGTATGTCTTTACCTGTAATAAGGGGGCTTGCATTCCCCCAAAGATATATAAGCCCGGCTTAGCAATAAAGAGCTCTCTTGTCAGCTCTTCCCATCCTCTCTCCCCTGTCCTTGCTCCCCTGTTCCCTTTCCCCTTGTCCTCCCCCTCTCTCCTGCCCTCGGCTCTCCCATCTCCACGTGGACCACCAAGTGGGGCTGAGGTGAGCATGCTCCCATGAAATGTGTCAGACTCATTATTTCCATCTCTCCTCTATCTCTCATGCTCTCTACGACTTTACTAAAATCTTTATATATTTTAACCGTACAATTTCGCCTATCGAACCCGTGATTAGTTGCGTGGAGACCTATGCCAGCGTTGAGATGCTTCCACCACCACTGGATCCACAAGACCTTCTGCCCACTAGCTTGTGATCTTCCTGCATTCAGCATCATTGCATGTGCTAGATGAGTCTAAAGAGGAATTTATGGACTAGTATCAAATATATGGGCTAATATCAGACATGTGGACTTGATCTTGGTGGGTTGAGGTGTTTTCTTAATATATAATTTATCTTTGATATAAAGTTCTCACTTACATCCATGAGCATCAGTGAATTTGTTTCTGTTGTCTACCCAGACTAACACAACTTCATGAGCATCTTCTCATTGAATTTTCACAAGGCTCTGAAACAGATACTATTATTAGCCCCCATTTTACAGATGAAGAAACACAAATTCAGGGGAATATTTCTCAGGATTCGCTTAAGCAACACACTCTGAGCCTGGCTGCTGACGCCTGGAAAGAGGCCTCCTTGCCAAGCCCTCGTCTCTCATGGAGAGGAAACCTGCACTGAGCAAGAGGACAGGCTGGGAGGGGGTCCTGGCCAGGGAGGTGGGCTCTGACCAGTCAGCATTCCTTGGACAAGTCTATGGAACACAGTCTGGGTGCTGGAAAGCCCTGGATACACCACTGTTCCCAGTAGGACTGTTTACTCACCAGAGCCAACCAGTAGGGACCACCCAAGTGCCCATCAACAGACAAATGGATTGAAAAATGTGGTAGATCCATGCCACAGAATATTATTCAGTCATAAAGAGAAATGAAGTTCAGATACTTTCGTTTTGTTGTTTTACAGATACTTTCTTAAAAAGCACAGATGAACTTTGAAAACATTCTGTGGCGTAAAATAAGTCCGACACAAAGGAACAATTGAGTATGATCCCACATATGGTCGTATGAAACGTCTAGGATGAGCAGCTGCAAAGTCATGAAGGTCTATGAGTGAGCCATGGGGTTTCCGTGGCTGATTACTAGCAGTAGATCGCCAGGCCTTTCTTCCTGATCAGCCTTCATCTGGAAGCGCCCCTGAAACTTGTTCAACAGCACAGCAATACACAGGTTCTACTGGCTGATGGCTGGTGGCTGCCCGTGAGGTGAACTGCCTGAGAATTGAACCCAGGTCTCCTGCATGGAAGGCAAGCATTCTACCATGGAACCACTTCTGTGGAGAGGAATGGCAACCATTTGAAAATGGCTACCAGCGAAGATTGCAGCGTGTGGATGAATTAATACACGTAAAACCAGTTCCCATGGCAAATGGTTTGTTGTACTTTCACCACAATAAAAAAAGTATATACATTCTCACACACACACGCCTATAGTGGCGGACGGGCAGCTAACTCTGTGACAACGGGCAAGTCATAGCCATTCTTTGGACTTCCAGTTTCCTCAGCTGGGCAACGAGACTCCTTCCAAGTTTGAATGGATTCTGCGGAACCACACAGATGCCCGCTCTGCCCCGGGAGCCAGAGGTCTGCCCCTTCACTCCAGCCTCGGAAGCTCTCCAGAGGCCTGGCCCCCACGCCCAGGAGTGCTGTCACCTCGGGACCTGCGTCACCTCCACAACCCCAGCACACACCTCTTCCCTCTCCGCAAAGGCCAGAGGGCTGTCTGGTCGAAGCTAGTGTTGGTGTCACACTGCCCACTCCGTAGGGGGTACTGACCGCTCATAAAAGCTTCCACCCACCCGACTCCCTGTGGGGGCCTCGGCCGCCCGCCCCCTCTGCATCCCTTGGACAGAAGCCAAGGTGTGCACAGGTGTTGGCTGCAGGTGATCTTCAGAGCAAAGAGCAGCAAACAACCCCTACACCACACCCCAGGGACCCAGCGAGGCAGACGGTGGAGTATTTTTGCCGCCACTGAAAGGTTTTACCAGCACTGACACAGACAGGTGTTTACGACAAGCTGCAACAACACGGGGTGTGCGTGTCCCTGCCAATGCAGGAGGCCCCCAAGCTCCAGGCCCCTGGGAGGGCGAGTTTCCCCACACCTCGAACTCTGGGTTGGGCGAGTTACTGTGAGTTTCTGCTTTCTGTCCATCTGTGGCTTTCCGATTTTTCCGCCGTGTATACGCATGATTTGGGAAGTTCCCCCCCCCCCCAAAAAAATCTCGGTGTCTGTTGAGCCAACCAGCTCTCCTCCTCCTAGAACAGTGGTTCTCAACTTGTGGGTCGCGACCCCTTTGAGAGTCGAACGACCCTTTCACGGGGGCTACCCGGTTCATAACAATAGCAAAATGACAGTGATGAAGTAGCAACGAAAATAATTTTATGGTTGGGGGTCGGTCACCACCACATGAGAAACTGTATTAAAGCGTTGCGGTGTTAGGAAGGTTGAGATGCACTGACCTAGAACTTAGGGCAGTAAGTCCCCACCCACCTGTCCCCCAACTGGCATGCCACCACTGCAGCCAGGAACTGCCACCGTGGGTGGCCCATTTTGCCCTGATCTCTTGCTAGCCAGCCTTCCCCAGGGAGCTGCCTGGAGAGCAGGAACCTGCCCCTGACTCTGAACCCCTTCCTAACCATGGGGCACCATTCCCTCCCACCCTCTCTCTCCTACTGGTCTATCAATTTCCCAAGGGTGGGGAGCCAGTATTCAGCCCTCTGCTCGCTCCCCGACAGAACCCGCTCCACGGAGAGGGACACATACCCTCCAAGAATGCTCCTGCCACAGGACCTTTGCATTTTCCGGCCTTTCTTCCTTCATTTCACTTAAGCGCCTCTGTTCAAGTGTCCCCAGGTCAGGTGTTCCCCTGGCCAGCCTAACGTTAACAGCTTGTGTTAGTCTGGGTACTTTAAAGAAACAAGTCTACAGAAACTCATGCATAAGACAGTTTTATATAAAGGTTAAGTGCACATCAAGAAAACATACCAACCCAGTGCTGCCCAAGCCCACAAGTCCAACATTAACCCAATGTCCGACACCAATCCACAAAGTCCTCCTCCATCTCACAAAACACATGCAATGATGCCGACTGCAGAAGAAAAGCCGAGTCAGTGAACGTGTAAGCATCTCAGCACTGGCAGGGGTCTCCACACGGCTGCTCCAGCACCCAGGGCTGCATCGGGGAGAAGCCCATGTGACTTCTCCTCAGGGATGTCCTGCAGGAAGTGAGCCTTGCCAGCTGAAGCAGAGAACTGGCTAAGGCAGCTGCACCCTGGTCTGACCATCAGAAAGCAAGAGACCTGAGAACTAGAAAGGTGAGGCTCATCAAGCCATTTATCCCTCCACCCTTCAATTATTCCCACCTGTTTATCGGCCAGGTTGGCACAATAACCTAACTACCTCCCAGCGCTCTTATCCCTGTTGTCCCTTATCTTGCATTAATTTCCCTCGAAGCATTTACCTCTACCTGACAGCCAACAGTTAGGAGCTTACTGCCCACCTCCCCTCAGCAGCGCAGAAGCTTCTGAAGATCAAGGGAGCTGGGTTTCATTCATTGCTTTATCTTCAGGACCATGCAAGCAATAGGCAGGCACACAGTCAAGTGTTAAATGCATGCTTTGTCCTTTGGAGAGAATCCTCCCAGACCCCTGGTCCGACAGGACAGAGGGTAACCACCTTATTCCTGGGCAGTCCGTCAGCCACAGTGATCTTCAATGTGGACTGATGTGTAAACCACGGCTGGGTCCACGGAGGTCGTCCTGGGAAGAATGCCGGGAATACTGAGAGTCCGAGGCACTTCGCAGGGGCAGGGGAAGGCACAAGGCTTTCTTGAAAGGCAAGCCCTGGGGGGCCATATTGGGCCTCGTGCACGGTGAAGATGCACAGATGCATGCCGGGTGCAGAAGCCCAAGGGACTGCCTTGGGTAGGGGAAAGACCAGGGCAAAGGCTGCAAGAGGGACCACAGAGATGCTGGCTAGTTGCTAGAGCTACCCCTTTCCTGGAAGCTTCCAGAATCCAGGCCACATATCTCCTTGCAAGAATTCCTTATTTCCAATGAGCACTCAAATGTGCCCATTGAAGGCAGCAATCCCGGCCCATCCGTGGGCTAATGAAGATGGGATGGCTTCAGCTACCCGGAGGCAGGCCCGGGGCCAATCGCAGCTCTGCCACTCAAAGGTAAAGCCTTCCTTTGGTGGGCAGTCTCCAGAGGGTGGCCCTATGAGCCACCCTGGCCTCTCCTGCCCTCTGCTCCTCTGAGATGCCATTTAAACCCCAGGGCTGGACAACCCGGGAGCCTGCCCTGCGAGGAGAGCTAGTGGTTCAAAGCAACAAGCAGTTTTCATAGACAGAACAGGAGACAAAAGAGGCAGTCTACTCACTCAGGCACCACCTGAGCTCGGCTTCGGCTGGCGATTCTATCTCCCCGTGTTTGGCCCAGCCTCATTTAAACATTTCAGGCTCCGAAGCCCAGAGCGCCCACGAGAGGTTTTCATTTGCTACAGAATCAATAGTGCAAATTTTGCTCCCTAAGAATCTGCCAAGTACAAGCCTAAACTTTTCCAAGTAAGAATGTTGGTTCTTTTCCCAGCACAGCTTCTGGGCCTACTGAGTATCTTCCTAGCTTTAAGCAGCCAGGCTACCTGTGCCCTGCTGCTTTCGGGAGAAGGGCATGCAGCGGACTGGGGTGAGGCGGCAGGCGCAGCCTTGGACCCTGGGACAAGTTACTTCGCCTCCCCAAGCCTCAGCGTCTTCATGTTTAACTTGGGGCCAGGGCCAGTTATTGCCGAGTCGAGTCCGGCTCATGGGGGACCCGCAGTAGAATTGTGCGATGCAGGGTTTTCCATGGCTATAGCCTTGAGGAAGTGCTCGCCAGCCCTTTCTTCCTAGGTTCCTGTGGGTGGGTTTGCAAACAGCCAGGTTTGGGGTAACTGAGCGCGTACCCTTTTTGTACCACGCCGGGACAGAACAGAAGGGGGGTTGAATTCCACCCAGAGATGTCCAGAAGAAAGGATAAGAATTGACTTCTAAAACTCAGCCAGCGAGAAACCTACTGAGCACAGTTCTCCTGACACACACAGGGCCGAGTGAGTCAGACTCAGCTCCACTGTGGCTGGTTTGGGGGCTCATCAGACCTGCCTGTTCTGGTTTTAATGAGGCACTGGACTGGGAAATCTGTGTGCAAGGGTGCCTCTCTCTCTCTCTCTCTCTCTCACACACACACACACACAGGAAAGAGAGAGACTATTCCTTATTTCCTCCTGGCTTCTGAGAGAGTTTATTTTTCTAAGTGCCAGGATTACTTTTTCTTATGGTTTTAGCCCAACTGAAAAAGCAGGTTTGGGGTGCGGGGGAGGAATGGGGTTTGGATGGTAGGTTTCTCTGGTTGCAAGGTCAGGTGGGCCTCACGAGCCCATCCGCCCACACAGCAGCTCAGAGACCGTGGCGACCGGCTAGGCTTTCTTCAGGACACAGGTTTGGTCAGGTCCTGGTGGGCCACACAGAGCACTCAGGCTGGGCGAATGGACGTGCATAGTCAAGGTCTGTAAGACCGAGGGGTAGGGAAACCCCATGAGACAAGGCCATTCCCACTCCTGGGGCCGAGAAGAAGGAGAGCAGGGCACTCGGGAGCTGTGGCCGAACCTGGCCGGAAAGCCGTGGCGAGGCCGCTGGCAGGAGTCGCGTGGCCCCTGCTGTGAGCATCTGCCCACCTCCCTTGCTTCCACCACCTCAACGTGCACCTGCCTCGCTTCCGGCTGCCAGAGCCCGTGTTGCTTTGCCTGTGGGCTTGTCCTGAGCAGGCCAAGGTGCCCAGAGCTGAATTCTTTCACAGGAGCGGTCTCCAAGCAGCTCCCCCACTCTCTTTGGATGCTGTTGTTGTTAGGTGCCACCGAGTCGGTTCTGACCCATCGGGACCCTGTGCACAGCAGGAGCAAATGCCACACGGCGCTGCGCCATCGCACCGTGTCGTTCCTGCGCCTGGCTCCTTGCAGCAGCCACTGTGTCCATCCGTCTCTTTCTCGCTGTCCCTCCACATTACCAAGCGTGATGTCGCTCTCCAGGGACTGGTCTCTCCTGACAGTACGTCCAAAGTATGTACACCGAAGTCTTACCATCTGTGGCCTTTACAGAATCTCCTGTCACCTGGAGCGAAGGGGTGGGGTCTAGCCTATCAGGTCACAGCTGGAGGACCTCATTTGGAGGCATGAAGGAGAGAAATAGCTCACTGGAGGACAGACCCGCTCTCTCTGCCTTCCCTTTCCTGCGGTTGACAGTCCTGTTGACAAGCCACATGGAGCTCCACTGATGGCAGCCAGAGCCCTAGAGCTGGAGGAGTCACATGGGGATCCACGCCAGTGCTGAGATGTTTCCACTGCCACTGGATCCACAAGATTTTTCACCCACTGGCTTGGGACTTCCTGCATTCAGCATCATTGCATGGGTGTGTGAGTCTGAAGAGGAATTTATAGACTGCTATCAGGCATGTGGACTAATATCGGATTTATGGACTTGATCTGGACTGGACTGGGATGTTTTCTCAATATGTAATTGCTGTTTTATATAAAGCTCTTTCTTATACACACCTGAGTGTCTGAATGTGTTTCTCTGGTCCACCTGGACTCACACACCATCCTTGCCTCTAAGGAGCCCTCTGCATGTACTCCTTACAAGACAGATTTGTCCTCTTAACAGTTCATGGTATTTTCGATATTCTTCTCCAGCACCACAATTCTATTGTATCAATTCTTCTTTGGTCTTCCTTACTCAATGTCCAACTTGCACATACACATGAGGTGGTGGAGAAGACCATGGCTTGGGTCAGGTGCACCTTAGTCCTCAAAGTAACATCCTTGCTTTTCACTACTCTAGAAGGAAGGGTGAACCTGTACTTCTGAGCTACTGTAGAGTCACACCCCAACACTCTCTAGTGGGGTGAAGTCCTGGCTGTCCACACTGGTCACTTGCTTGATAAAGCACCCTCAATTGGCGTCTCCCCTTCGCTGCCTCCATTCCTCACTCTCCTACTGGCATATCCTTGGATCACCTCCCCAATACATACTTGCCCCTGAGTCCTTGTCTCGGGCTGTGCTTCTGGGAGAACCTTTGGGTGGCCTTTGGTGGAGGGACATATAAGGCTTAGTGACTCACCACTGGTTGAAATCAACTATAAGGGAGAAGGTACGGGGCCTATTGTTGACATTGGGCAGACCAGCCTTGGAGGCAGAGAGCAGGGCAGAAGGCCGGTGAAGGGGCAGAAAGGACCTGAAGGGGCAATCCGTAGAATGGCAACCAGTCTCCTCCCAGAGCGGATACCCTGCTAACAAGTCACGTAAGGTCTATGTATACGGTAGAGCAGTAACTTCAAGATAACAGTGAGGTGAGCACCGTGACAAGGAGGTGCAGGGTGCTCGGGGACCCCCAGAAGACAGCTCCCAGAGGAGATGATGTGTAGGATAGGAATGAAGAAGGGAAGAGGCAGTGAAGAATGCTCTAGACAAGACGAGCTGCTTCGGTAAATCCTTAGAGATAAAAGAGAGTGATTCAGTGACGGCATGGAAAGACGTTTCCACAGACCTAGGGCTCAGAGTAGGTGGGAGCGAGGAGTCTGGGACTGCTGAAGGTGGAAAGGCGGGCAGCCAGGGAAATGGGGACCCCCCCCCCCTGGAGGGTTTTAACAAAGGGATGATGGGATTGTGGACCGCCCTAGACTCTGGCCACAATGAGGCAGCTGGGCTGGATGAAGGAAAAAGGGGTTGTCGGATTGGTCATGGAGATGGTGAGGGAAAGGACCCCCAGTTCTTGGGCCGGGTCCCTGGGGACATGGTGGTATTAGACATGGAGACCCAAGCAAGCAGGGAGGGGTGGGGTTTGCTGTCGAGGCAAGGAGCCAAGTTTCAGACAAGCCAGATGGGCGGAGGGGCGGGGGGGCTGTGAGGGTCCAATGGTGGCTCCAGGGCCACTGGACAGCTGGGGCTTGGACATCAGGAGGGACCCTTTGGCCGGACATCAGGGTTCAGAATCATCAGCAAAAGGCCACAGCAGTCATGGGGGGAGGTGGGGTGACATCTGGCAGGAGCTGAGCATGGACGGAGCAGAGGGCCCAGCCGGCTGTCCCCTGGAGGGGGATTGGGCGTGGGTTTCCTAGGGCAGCCGGGACCTGGGACCAGAAGCTGGATGATGAGAAACAAGAGAAATGTGTTCACTCACAGTCTGAGAGCCTCCCCTCTGCACCCAGGCGTCAGCGGGGCCATGCTGTCTCTGAAGGCCATAGGGAAGGAAGAGAAACGTCCTTGCTTCTCCCAGGGAGTCCCAGGCATCCCCATGTCTGTCTCCACCTTCACATGTCGGCCTTTTGGAGTCAGAATCTCCGATTCTGATGATGACAGCAGTCACATTGGATTAGGGACCCCACCCCTACTCCTGTCTGCTTTCAGGTCAATGAACTAAGTACATCTACAATGACCCTATTTCCAAATCATGTCAAATGCGCAGCTACCAAAGCTGAGGGTGAGGACCTATCTTTATAGAGCACACAGTCCAACCGGGAGCAAAAAGCAAGAGGGGGTGAAGCTGGCAAGAGACTGAGGAAGCGCAGCCACCCCAGGTGGAGGGAAGCCAAGGAGGCCAGGAGGACTCAGTGGGGGCCCGCAGAGTCAAATCCACCAGGATGTGACATGAGAGAAGGCAGGGTCTGCAAGTGGGAGCCTCAAGGCCGGAGCAGCGAGGGTGGTGTGCTGGGGGGAAGCGTTAGGAAGTGGGAGGCAAGCACAAGAGCAGTACAGGTGTGGGCAACTCATTCCAGGACTTCCCCAGGGAGGGCTCAGAGTATGGAATGAGGGGTGCCAATGCTCACCGTGCCCCCCAGACCCCGGGAGGAGGGAGAGCTGATCCCACTGTGAGCACAGCAGTCTCCATTCTTATGCACACCCAGCCCCACCCCACCCCACACACGCAGCCCAATACAGCACACCAGACCCCAGCACATACCACGTGTGTGTGCACTGTCTGAATAGGAGTGCCACCGGGCTCCCCCCAAGTCTCCAAGCTGGAGGTACCACCAGGGCAGCTGAACAGAAGAGGCCCCTCCTCCCAGCCCTAGTCAGGGCCACACTGCTAGAACAGATGGGGAAACTGAGGCTCAGTGAGGCAGAAATAGCCTGACCAAGATCCTAGTGAATCCGTCACAGAGATGAAACTGAACCTGCTTCCGGAGGCCCACTCTGGTGTTCCCTCTGTCACCCCAGGAGTCCCTGCACTCAACTACTCGCCCCCGCCGCCAAGGGCTGGCAGGCTGAAGGGGCCCAGAGGTGCCTCGGAGTTAGTTCCAGCCTGGGGCTCTGCAGCCGAGAGCACATAGCCCTAACCCTTGGGAGCAGTGCTAGTGGGCACGCCCGCCCTGCCAGGGTCCCCTGGACAACAACCACCGCAGCCCCACCATCCACCCAGCCAGCAAGTCCAAAGGCAGGGTCACCATGGGGCTGCTGTCAGAGGCTGAGCCTGGCACTGGCGGCAGTGAAGACAAAGACAGACAGGAAGGTAAACACCACGCAGCATGTTGCATGCGGTACATGCCAAGGAGAGGGAGGGGGGCTTGAGGGGAGCGGCTGCCTGTAGTGCGGGAGCAGCCCAGCTACCTCCAAGTGCCCCCCTCCCCTCCAGCTGCTCACACCCAACCGGGGGCACCAGTGACCCTGCCGCCGGTCTCGCCCTCCAGCCCACCTCCCGGATGTGGCCGAGGCCTCCTCCTGCGACCTCTCAGACAAGCCCATGAATAGTACATGAAAGGGGACCCCATATGAAAGCACTGGCAACTCCCCGTAGGAGCGGACCCACTAAATGTCAAATGTGCAGTGCGGCTTCCTGCCCGGCGTGTGCTCACTAATGGAGGCGCCTTAGCCTCCAACCCCCCATCATCCAATCGCCCTATAAATAAATTATCTTCAGAAGAATGCTAGCCCCCACCCCCACCCCAGGGCCTCCTGCATCTTTCTCTATGCGTATCTGTGAAGGGCCCCTCACTCCAGCTAGGCTAAGGGCTCCAGAGAGGGCAGCCAAGCCGTCGTCGAGGACTATTTGGGAGGTGGGTGACAACTTCCGCAGCCCGGCTTCTCCCGACTGGCAAGTGTGCACACAGACCAAGGCCGCCTGGTGCCAAGTCACTGGCAAGAGGCTCCCTCTTCGGGGACGGTGGTGGTCTGTCCCCTGGCACCTCCCCGATGAGTCGTGCCTACCCACCCCCTGTGAGGGGGAGCCGCACACCCACTCAGCAAGCTTTGTTCCTGGCGCGTGGCACACGTCCCACTGGCCCACCCACTCCAGGAGGCCCCCCACTGAATGGCTCACCAGCCTCACTCCCGGCGCCAATGTCACACTATTGCACCCAAAGAGTAGGGTCACAATCTGCTTCAGGGCATCAGACTGCCCATGTCCACTCAGGGTGCATGGTCCTGCAACCCCAAGCACACAGGTTCTGGAGAGCCTGCTGCATGCCTGCCAGGTGTCACACACACACACACACACACACACACACACACACACACGTCTTAGGCCACCCTATTGCTGAGTGGCTCTCCTGACTCAAACAGGGCTGTCTGCAGTTTAGGCTCCTGATTAGACAGTGATCACAGTTTCGAAGCGCCCGCCCTATCTGTGAGATCAGCCGCTCTACCTAAGCGTGGTGGAGGCGAGCTGGTCCTCTCAGGAGGGTGAGCTTCTACACTGAGCTGCTCCGTGTTCTGCCGTGCTTCCTGCTTTTTCTATGCTGACCCTAGAAAGCACTGGTCTCTGTTCAAGGCCTGCAGTGACCGGCCAAGCTCCCAGGCTCCCAGGCATGAGAGTGTGCTTCCAGAGAGGGCAGACGGGGCCTGCCTCGCCCAGCCTGCCCCCTGCTACGCACCTGGGCCCACATGTTCTGGGCTCCCCAGACAACCCCCTGACCAGTCTAGGATATGTCTGTGCTAGCAAGCCCACCAGGTCAGCCTGTAAGGAGAGTCAGTGAGAGGGGCCCAAGCTGGGCCTAACGCCTAAATAAGCCTGGCCCTGTCCAGCCTTACTAAGGGATGTGATAGTAGGCAGGGTGGTACCTGAACTGCTGCCCTGTCTCTGCACCCAATGAAGAAACCAGCACAGGAGACAGATGACCAGGAGTATATCTACCTAGCCACAAGAGGGAAGGCAGGGTGGAAGGGGACCCAGGGTCCAGCCAAAGCCCCTCCAGGAGGCACACAAAAAGGGAAGTACATGGGAAATACCAGGAAGCGCTGGAACAGGATGGGATGATTCAGCAGCGCCCAGCACCCCACAAAACAAATGCCATTCCTATCCAGACAGATGGGCATGTGAGCTGGTGGAGCACGGAGGTTGACGAGAGCAACGAAGCGTGTAGGCCTGCGTGCGACCTGGGGACCCGGGGCTTCCTCCATCTCTGCCTCAGTATCTCTAACTGAAAAGTCGTTTGCTGAGCACACGCCGCACCTCACAGGGTGGCTGAGGAGCGGCGTTGACAAGGCAGGGGACACAAAGCAGGAAGAAGGCTTGGCACATCGCAATGCGGAAAAACCCTTCACTGCCATCGAGTCAACTCCAGCTCATAGCAACCCTACAGCACATAGTAAATGCTCAGAAAATCCACGCAGCGGCTGTGTGCACGTAGGAACCCTGGTGGCACTGTGGCTAAACTGCTAACCACGGAGTCAGTGGTTCAAACCCACAAGCCCCTCTCTGGATGAAAGAGGAGGCTCTGCTCACGAAAATATTTACACTTCCAGAAGGCCCATGGGGCGGTTCTGCTCTGTCCTAAAAGTGGCGCGGTGAGTCATAGTCTACTAGCTGGCCATGGGCTTGGATTGGTTTGGTATTGTCAGCACATGGACAGAGGTTGGCATAAGCAGATGCAAAGCAGGTTGGGAAAAACTGCCCATCCCCTGCTGCTCTTATTTCCAAATCTCCCAGCAGGCTCCCCCCAAGGTGACTTTTCCTTGCTCTAGTGCGGGCGCCCAGGCAGCCAGGCCTGTCCTCCTGTTCCTGGGTCCTGGCACCTCAGCACGGAAGGCTCTCACCTGGGGGTCCCTGGCCCACTCCTCTCTGCACTTTAGTTCCACCCACCGTGGCCCGGCCAGTGCATCGTGAGGAAAAGGCCCCCTTCTGGTATCTGTGTGGAGGTCCTGCCTTCTGCCGTCCCGGGAGACTCTGTTCCCGTTCGCCAGCTATCTTGCGTCCCCGGCCATCTGTGGCCTCCCTGTCATCTCCTCTCCCACTACTTCATTGCAGATGGTACCAAACAGATCCGCTCTTGGCATCCTTCATAAGGCCTGCCCCCTCCTTCCCGTCTGCAGTCCCGACCCTAAAGACGTGGCCGAAGATTAGTCAGATTCATCCCCCCACAAGCCTCCCTTCTGAGTCCTATCTGCCAACCAGTCATCCACAGGGCAGGACACAGGCACCACGCACCCCTTCCCTCGGCTTTGCCTGTTCCTAACGAGAGTTCCTCTTTTCAGACTTGGTCAAGAACATCTCCTGGCATCTTGTTTTAAGTCCACTGTCTGCCCTGGCCCTGGCCCTGGTTCACCGAAACCCACACCGGCAACACTTGCTGTGATGTCACTTCCAACTCTCGGAGGTCCCGGCAGCATCAGAGGGGAACGGTGCTCTACAGGCTTCCAGTGGCGGATTTTTCCCAAGTAGACTGCCAGGCCTTCCTTCCGACAGGCCTATGAGTGGGCTTGAACTTCCAGGCTTTTCAGTAGCCGTGAGCACTGTGAACACACTACCCTGGAGAGTCCAGATCTCCATCAACAAAGCCCTTCCATCTCAAGAGGGCTTGGGGTTGGCGTGCTGAGGCAGACACGGCAAACTCAGGTCCATTCCATCCCGGGAGGGCCCTGGGATGTTTCCGTGCCTGGACTTTGGGTCCTGAGCTGTTTCTTTGTGGAACACGGATCTGAAAGCTGCATTGCAGAATGCGCCCCACGCTGGCATCACAGGAACCGAACCCCAAATGGGTTTTCTACACTGAGCTTGCGAGGGAAGCACTGCACTGCTTTCCTTCTGGGGGTGGCGAGGAAATGCCCCCGTCTCTGCTTGGTGCTTCCCTCAGGTTCCCCCTTTGGGCCCTTTGTTTTCTGGCCTAAAGACCTGGAGCTTTGAGGATGGGAGAAGCCAAAGGAAGCCACGACCCCACCACTGCTGCCCAGCTGATGGCAATTGCGGTGACCCCAGGTGTGGCAAGGGTAGAGGTGTTCTCTAGGGTCTTTGGGGGCTGTGAGCTTTAGGGAAGATGACTTCAGGGCCCCTTTCTTCTGTGTCACCACTGCATGGGGTGAAGCCACCAACCTTTAGGGGAGTGGCCAAGAGCAAACCAATGATGGCACATGGGGGCCTATTAGAAGAAACCTAAAAGCTACAAAATCAAGAGGCTGTTGGCAGGGGGAGAGGGTTTGGGCCCACCAGGCGCAGTCCTTGGGTGGGACAGAAGTCATGGAGTGGGAGGGCTGAACTTCCACTTGTGTGCCTGGATGTGGGCAACAAACCCTCAGCCTCTCAAGAAGGACCATACACATTCTCACCACAAAACTGAGGAGGGGCTTAGCCCTTCACACTCTCTGCCTCTCTCCACTGGGGCTAAGAAGGTCCATATTCTAACAGCTCAGGCTCCTGGGTGCCCCAGAGAAGGGCAGGGATGGAGCCGGCTTACACCTGGCCACAAGGAGACTGACTCCCAAGCCAATCAGCCACCTGAAGACACCAGAGTCCCAACCTCCTTCCCTCCCCAGCTGGGAGAAGACCCAATCCAGCCACCAGGCCAGGCCATCGGGCTATGGAAACCAGGAGCACAAAATGCATTTTACTGGGTTAAAGGCCTTAATCTAGCTCTTGCTGAATTATTCAGGGATGGCATTAACTTATAAATGAGTGTGTTTGACTGATTTTGTGGTTGATGTACAGATAAATTCTAATGAAAGACAGCTACACAATCTTAAATTATTAATTAGATTGCCACTTAACAAAGCCTGTTTGGCACTCTATTTCCTTGCTTAACAAGACAAAAACTTTAAGGAAGGGCTCGGTATTAGCCCCGAGGCTGTTGATTTGCATTCTGCTTCTATAGCTCTAAAAATGAAAACCATAGATCCTGACCTTAAGCAGGCCGCTTTTGGCAAAGCCAACGCCCAGCAGGTGGCCCTTCCTTCCTGCATATGACTGGGTGGCTTGGGACCTCCCTTGCCCTGGCTGCTCCTCATCTTTGACGGGAGGCTTGCTTTTTTTATATCCCGGGTTCTGCCAGGCAAGGCCAAGAGATGGAGAAACAGGCAGGGCAGCTGCCTAGGCCTTCAGCTCCCTGCACTGTCAGCAGCTTGAGTTCCTCAGGGACTGGGGGTTGCTCTGTTTGGAAGCAGAGGGGCTGTGGCCAGTAGGGTCCGTTCATCAGGCTGCACCTCCAGACCAGCAGGACAACCAGACACCAGAGAAAGGAATCTCATGGTTCAAGGCCTTTCCCTTGCTTTGTCCGGCAGTGGGGGTGGGGGAGTCACTTAACCATGTAGACCTATAATTTCACAGGACACACAAATAGTCTTTTTCCATCCTCCAAACTCTATTCTCTATCATCATCGAACTCCATCAGGGCCAGAAGCCCAGGTATGGGATTCTTCATCCGATAATAAGGTAATAGCATCCATCCACTATCTCTGCTCAACCAAGGACTAATTTTTTGGTTGGGGGGGGGGGGGGCTTTGAGCCTTTGGAGGGCACTTCTAGAAGCAGACACTTCATCAGCTTGGCCTTAGTGTCAGGCACACTTCGGGCTTTGGGTGCACACTCAAATCCGCCCAGAGACTCTGAAGGCACAGGTCCTCAGGATCAGGGGCAGAGGGACCAGACTAGCCAGGAAAAGACTGAGACAACAGTCCTTTGCTCACACAGTGTCCCAGGGTAGCCAAGGGCTTCTCTGCCCTGTGGCCCTCGGGCTCACCCAGGTGGAAACCTCTTTGCTGGTGCAAACATGCCGTGAGGCCATCACACGTGACTGCCAAGCCCCCAGTGGCCACTTCTTGAGCAGGGTAAGGGAGCCTCCCTCCTGAGGGAGCGGCCCCCAGAATGCACCGGGCTCATCCCAAGCTGGGCCTCTGGGTGGCAAGGCTCCTGGAGACCGCTCAAGCCTCCCTGGGCACCTCAACCATATCGATAACGTGCATGGGCTGCTTTGTGGCTCATTTTTAACCGTAAACTGCCAAAAGACAAAAGACCAAGAGGGAAATGAGATGTCAGCGCCTCTCTATTATCTCCATCACAGACCGGCAGCCCAGACATGGCGGCCTTCCCCGCAGGGGCAAGCTTCCCCAGCTCTAGGCCCAGGCCGCTTGGGCAGGTGCCTGGCGCTCAGCTCCCAACAGCCCCCTCCATTGCGGAAATGACTTTTCGACCTTTTTCTACAGCGATCAGACAACCAAGGAGTGTCTGAAGAGTTTTCTCCAAGATGCCACCGTGAAAGGCAGCCAGCGTCCGTCCCCGCCCCCCCCCGCCCCCCCCCCGCCACACACCTCCCTCCCCGCACTGCACCGGCCCACGTGGAGGGTACAAGTCACACACAAGTTTGTGATCACTCCGACACGACGGGGTAACCGAGTCTCCTGGGGGCTTCCAGCCCAGCCCGGCCCCGACGACGACGGCTTTACTGTCCGCGTCTGAGGCGTGGTTTCCTGGTCCACCTGTCTGACCTGCAAGCTGCCCATCAGCACCCCAGGTCGGCGGCTCAGTGCATCCTGGGTCTCCGCTCACCGGGCCTCCCCGCCACCCCACCCCACCCCACCCCACCCCGTCGCCCCTTCCTCCCTGACGGCTTTCTCCTTCCCCATTCCTGCTGTGAGGTCAGAATCCAATGCTTACGACACCTCAGTCTGTTGCCATGGAAACAGGGGCGGATTAAGGCTGGAGCGTGGAGCGCGGGGATCAGGCCCCTCCGCTACCTGAGCTCCCGCCTCGGCAGGCTCCGGCGGGGCCCGAGCAGCCAGCCGCAGGCGCCGCGGCTCGCCGGGGGCCGGGCCGGGGCTGGGCACGTGGAGCGGCCGGCGCGGCGCCGCAGCCCGCGCGGACCTAGGAGGGAGGAGAGACGTAGAGGCTGGGGCAGCGCGTGCAGGGGCCCACGGGCGCGCGGCGTGGTCACCTGCCTTCCCACCGGCCCGGGGGACGGCGCCCCGCGCGGCAGCCACGTGGGGCGCGGCGGGACTTCCCCGGCGCCCGCGCCAACTTTGCCAGGCGAGAGAGCGGCCGGCCGGGCTGCCGGGGAGTCGGACGGAGGTGATTGCAGAGCCAGCTCTCCCCAAGTTCAGCTTGGCCGGAGCGGCGCGCGTCGCCGGCACCGCCTTCGCGTCCCTCTGCGCCAGGCAGGAGGAAAGTTTGGACGCCGAGCCTCTGCCCCTCGCCATCCCACACCCCCACCCTCGGCAGTTGGGGGTCCGGGAGTAGGGCGGCAAGAAAGGTGCCCGCGCCAGGCCCCTTTGGGGGAACTGGGGCGCGCGGGAAGCGCCGGGGCTGTGTGCGCGGCCACTGACCGCTGATGGCACTTGAGAGCCATGGCACCGCTGATGGCACCGGAGCCCGCAGCGCAGGAGATGGAGCCTGCAAGTGCAAAACTTTACAGCAAAGCGAAGTCCCGAGAGGCCGACTCCCCTCCCACCACGGCCGCGGCGCGCCCTCCGGGCACCAGGGCCGCTCACTGTGGTCTCGGGCTGACCCCTTCGGCCTGACCGCTTGGTCCAAAGAACAACCCCGCTGTCCTGCAACTGACCACTGCTCCACCGCAACCCCTAGGCGAGGGAGTGCCCGTAAACCCGCCGGCCCGCGGGGAAGGAACTGCTTCCCCGAGGGCCCGAGCCCCTACGCCGGGCGGGTCCCGGGGTTCGCGGCTCTGTCCGGCGCGCGCGCACAACTCCAACTTGCCCCTGCGGTTCCAACTCACCTTTGCGAAGCATGTTGGCCGCGGGGCCGCCGCTCCGAGGTCGGTGTAGGCGCGCTCCCTCCGGGGCTCCAGATTCAAATCCCGGAGCGCCGGCTGCAGCTAATCCGAGAGCGCCGAGGCGGGGGCAACCCGGGGATCCGCTGGTGCCCGGCGGCCGGGCCCCGCAGGGGCATGGTGAGCCCGAGCCCCGCGCCGAGGGCACCGGCGCCCGCCAGCTACCGCGGCGCTGCCCCGCAGCAGCCTCGCGCGCGCGCTCAGCCCCGGGGCGAACGGTTTGCTCCGCGGAGCCGGCGGCCTGCTTCTGCCGCCCGGAGCACTTTGCAGGCGGTTTTGAGGGGGGACGCCGCCCCCCAGCCTGCGGGCCACAGCCCCCTCCTCTCCGCCCCCTCGGGCCGCCGCCGAGGCTGCTGCAAAAGGGCGCTCGCACGCACCGCTGAGCTCCGGGGAAAGCGCCCTGCGAGCGTTTGCAGGACCAAGCGAGCGGCGGAGCGGGGCGCCTCCCTTCCTCCCGCCCCCCCCTCGGCTTCCCCCACCTCTCCACCTCCTCCTCCTCCTCCTCCCTCCCGCGCTCGCGAGCTCGCGAGCTCCCTCCCTCCTTCCCGCTCCGCTCCCCGCCCCCGCTCACCGAGCGCCTCCCATACAAAATTTATGAAAGTGCTCTCAGCTCGCGGTGCCGAGCGCCGTCCTATTCCCTGGGCAGCGGCGCTCAGCCGCGCGGCGCCGCCTCCCAAGGTGTTTTCGCTGCGCCCGCCCCCGGGGACGGCCCTGGGCCCGCGTCCGTCCAAGTACCTGCTGCCCCTGCCCCTGGGCCGGTCCTCGGAACACTTTAACGCCCCTCCCCGGCCCCACGGACCTCCCGTGGCCCGCACACGCAGCCCAGCCCCCTCCCGCTCGCCCTTCGCGGCTGGAGGTCACCGGGAGAAGCGGCAGCGAGCGTGCGCCCCGCCGCCCGGTTGGGTCAGGAGAACGACCGCGCAAAGCCCCGATCCCAAGTCCGCGCCCCGGTCCACCTCCGCCCCGCCTGCTGCCCCTGCGGCCTCGGAGGCTCGACGGCTCTTCCCGGCCCGCACGCGCTCCAGTCCCCGCTCCCCCCCCCAAGTTGCCCCGCATCTCGCGTCCCAAGGCGCTGTTCTTTTTGGGAGGAGGGCCGCCGGAGGAAGTAAGGCTTGCCCCGAGCTAATCTTGGCTCGCAGCAAGAGTTCAGCTGTATATCTCCACGAGCCAGTGCGAGGCCCAGGTCAGCCCCCCACTCCTGGGGGCGCGCTGATCTTCCTCGGCCCCGCAGACCCCGCCCCGCCCCCCGGGAGCCCCGGAAGATGGAGGAGGCTGGCCTAGAAAGCGGTCCCGCAGGGCGGTCGGGTGGGTTGAGTGTAGGCAAGGTGCTGGGGAGATCTTAAATAGAGACCGGCGCCCCCTTCTGACCTCGCATAAAGGGGGTGCCAAGCTCGCTGACGACAAGGTCACCGGTTCCAACCCAGCAGCGGCCAGAGCGGAAACCATGACAAGGCGGGCCGCTGCAGTAAAGATTTCCAATCTTGGGAGTCATGTCTTAGGTTCGCGATGGGGCTGAATTAGAGTCGTGGTACTGGTTTGGGGTGCGGTTGGGGTTGGAGAAGGGGAAAAGAGTGGGCCGGGTCACTCATTCAACACGTATGTGTGGGTTCTGGAAACTAGATTCGTGAAGGAGACAAAGTCCCTGGATTCATAACGTACCCCTATCCCTTTGCGAACAACAGTAACGAAACAGTTGCCTTCCCATTAGTTTCCGACTCATGGCGACCCCTTGTGTACAGAGCAGAACTGCACCCCATCTGGGTTTCCACATTGCGGCCTGTTGGATGTCTCTCGCCAGGCCTTTTCTTCCAAGTTTTCAGCCTGAGTTCTTGACTCTTCTGTTAGGAGTCAGAGTTGAACCTAAGCTTTTGCATCCTCGGGGTCTCCGCCGGATAGATGTCAGCACGCAGACACCACGATGCCCCTGGACAACGGGGGACTGCCACCTAGGGTTTTCTATTCATGGGAGCACACTGCATGCCGCAGGGCGCCCCCAGAGCAGCTGTTGGGTTGCAGCCATCAGCCTTTCAATTAGCAGCGAGTGCTTAACCCTGCCGCCACCAGGGCCTTCCCTTACCATCTAACAGGGGAACACAATAAGGGACGGTTAGAATGCTTGGGTGCTTTGAAGCAAAGAAAGCAGGGAATTCTGCCGGAGTTGGCTTGAGGGGGGTCAGAGACAGCTTCTCTGGGGAGGTGAGAGGTACGCAGAGATCTGGTTCAGCCAAGTGAGAATGAGTCCTATGACTCCCAGGAGAAAGCTTGGGGCTGGCGTGGAGGAACTGGCATAGCAGGAGGAGGTGCAGAGTGTGAGGGCTCTGCTAGATTGGAAATAGGGTGGAGGATGGAAGACATGGTACCAAAGTGGTGGCAGACCCTGCTGTGCCTTTCACAAGGAGAATCACCATGAACAGCCCAAGGCCTGTTCCTATGAGGCAGAGAGAGGCGGGACGCGCCTCTACACGCCAACCTTTCTACCAGTTCTGACACCAGCTTTCCTGTTCTGGTACCCGAGAGGTCTAGGTTTGATCATGCATTGCACCGGCCACACGGACCTCACAGACCATACTCAGTTATGGGGTGTAATAGAGATGTTGACAGGTTACAATTCAGGTTCAGGAATGCTCAGGATACAGTGTTTGCTTTTTTTGCTCAAGGTAGCCTCTTCTCAGCTGTTCTTCACAGGTACACCTCTGCCCAGCCTTGAGCTCCTCGGCCCTGTCCTCATCCTGCTCAAGCAAGTGTCAGAAAGCTCCTTTAACTCTGCCACCAAGTCACCCCACTCCATCAGCAGGCCTCCAGCAAGTCTGGAGGTGCTTGGGTTTCTTGATCTGGGAGCTGGGAAGCCCACCCCTATCTTGTGATGGTCTCTGTTGCCTTGTTCCTCTTCTTACTGTCGATACTATTACAGCTCTCTGCCTCGTGGATCCAGGAGGCTCTCCGGTGCAAGGACCCCAATTCAAAGGCCAGGACGCTCCACTTCTGGGACTCTTGTTTCTTGATGGTCCCGAGGTCCCCCATTCTGCCTCTGCAATAGCTCATTTTAAGTCTCCTGGGTGGCAGATCTGATCAATCCACATGTTGGGGTTCCCATACCCCTTATTTGCATGGTTCCACTCCCACAAGGGTGCCAAGCACCTTATTTACATTGTCAGCACTCTATCCACCCCCCTTGGTGGGAAAGTACATCAGCGCCTCCCGTTTCCATGCTCCTACCTAGTCATTTAATGGGAACCACTAGGACTCTGGCAACAAGAGCCATTTAAGTAATTCACAGCACCACAGGGATGATCCGGGAGCGCTTTGCAGAAGCCACTTTTCGGGCTTCCCTGGCAGGAAAGAGGGCAAATGCTTGGAGGTTGGGAAAGCAACCTGGTGTGTTCTGGAGGTTAAGAAGATTCACTCCAGGATTTCATGGGACAATTCAGTCACTTGGCATAACAGTTCACCCAACCTAGTGAAGTGAAAAAGGGGTCTGGAGTCTTAAAAGCAGGTGAAGAGACCCAAGACACAAATCCTCTAGTTCTCTACTCACCGGGAGGGAAATAATGAAAAGATAACCAGAAGCTCAGAGAAGAAACAAGCCTACAACCACCTCATCTACTGCAGGGCCAGAAGAACTAGATGGTGCCCGGCTAGCAGCACAGACTGTTCTGCCTAGGGTCATAAGGGTCGGTCCTGGATCAAATGGGAGAAAACGTAGGGAGAACAAACATTATTAAGGGAAAAAAGCCAGCCAAACCGGAACAACAGTAGAGAACAGAGGATGACCTGAGACCCTTTTTAAACCTAGATCTTATCCTATCGCCCGAGATCACCTTCTAGTGAAATAGCAGCTGGGGTACACAAAATAAAGGATAAGAGTAATGTCCTACTTAAAAGTCATCCGTGTAAGAGCAGGAAGGCCCACTGAGTCAAAAGCAAAGATGAGAAGAGAAAGGGGTAGGGAAACTAGAGTATCAAAAAGGGAACAAACAACCAGAATTACAGAGAATGTTGACACATTGTGATCCATGTACCTTACGTCACTGAACAATATGTGTGGAATTGTCAAGTGAGAACCTAACTCGCTGTGTAAAATTTTCATATATATATAGACTTTTTTTTAAAGAAGAAGATTGGTTTCTCTTGGAGCAGGACCACAGGCAAAACAGTTCTTCTCACAGCCTGGAACAGCCAGAGGGCTCAGCCAACCCCACCCCTTGCCAGAACTCAGCCAGGTGGAAATGAAAGGCAAACTCCAAGATACTCTGAGCTGCAGAAGGCTTCCATCGGGAAAGCAAGTCCCAGAGAGGTTGAACAATGTGCTCAATGTCACACAGCAGATCAGGGAAAAAGCGTGGGCCTGAAGCGGTACATGCATCCTCCTTCCACCTCCCCAGCTGCCTCGTCATGACCCCCTGTCCCACAGACTCCAACATCTTAAGCGGAGTTGGTTGGGGTTGGGCGTGAGTGTGAGAAGCAGATTATTTTGGGCCTCAGGAGGACTGGGTGCTGTCTTGGAGTCCAGCCAGGGGGTGGGGGTGACCGTAGGCGGGTGTTGTGGTGTAGTGTGGGGGTGCACTGTACCCTCTTTCTTGTCAGGCACTAATTACTCAGACTGCTGAGTAACTCAGGCTGAGAGACCCTCATGGACAGATGGGGGTGTCCTCGGCCCAAGTTGAAGGATAGGCTTCATTGCCCTGCGTTGCAGGGTCTTGGGAAGGATTGTTCACATCTGCCCCTGCTGCCCAGTGTTCCTAGACAACACCTGGTTTTCTAATGGGGCCAGGTGTTTCATACAGCACAGAGGCTGTGGGACAAGGACACAGGAGGTGGGGTCCTTCTTCCAAAGGGCCTCACCTCTGCCAAAAGATATGGTCATCGGGGCAAGGCCCAGTTCTCCCTCTTGGAACTCCCAACTGCTTCCGGAGCTGAAGCTGACCACAGGCTAGGCCTTGGGGTCCTAAAGGGGTAGAGGCTGTGCTCTGGCAGTCTCAGGAATTGAGATTCCAAAACCTTAGGGCTCAGAGGACCAGGGAGAGCCAGGGAAGTCTATGATGGGGATTTCCCTAGCACCTGTGCTGGCCACATGCCTCTCCAAAGCTGATTGTCAACAGTGCCACCTGGCTGAATGGACCCCTTCTGGTCCACACCTCTTGCTCACTCTCAGCCAGCTTGGCCTGTTCTTCTCGGGGCCTCACTCTGGCGGCTTGTTTTCACTGCTTTTGCACTTTAATTAGGGCTTTCCAAGCAAGGAGGGCCTCTGGGGGAGCCCGAGGCCACAAAGCTGCCTTAAAGAGCCACTGCAGAGGAGATCGGTGCCAGGGGGTTGGGTGGGCAAACAGCCTGGAGGACCATTGCCCTGTGGGGCTGACTTAGCTCGGGGCCAGCCCTGCAGATAATTTGCTCATCCAAAGATTGTGGTTGTCCCACTGTTGCTGGACCTTCTCTTTGGGCTTCCAGGAGCTAGGTCGCTGGTCTGGAGAAAAGCTTAGCTAGGTCTGAGGGGCAGCAAGAGCCAGAAAACAGAAGTCAGGAATGGGGTAAGACAGTGGACGACCAGAGACGGGCCCACCCACCTGGAAAAGCCCCAACAGGCTCAGCTCCTCCTGCACAGCGGTTCCTTGCACCTTGGCCTTCCCACACAGGATGGGTTCGGGTTCTAGACCACTGCCTACACTTCGCGCCAAGACTCTCCACTTACTTGGAGTTGGGCTGGCGGACGCTGAGTTCTAGATCTGTCCTGTCCTGGCAAGGGCCCAAAGAGAGAAATGTGACCCCATCCCACAGTCTCCGTCTGGCTGGTCACTGCTTATAAGGAGGGGACAAAAGGAGAGAGGCTGGAGACCTGGCTGAGAGTCCTATTCACGAAACTCGGGGACGCCCCCGCGCCATCCCTTTTGGGCTTGCGGGGCCAGAGACTGGTGACCCGGGGAGCAGAACCGCGATGGACAGGGACCACTAGGGGCTCCCGAGAGTCTAGACTTTCCGGACTGAGATGGGGGCCCACTTAACCCCGCCTCTCCCTTCTCCTTCTAGGTCCCCACCCAGAGAGTCTCCGCCCCTCGCAGGGCAATCGGCGATCGATTGCGATGCCTGCGCTCTCCACGTTCTGCTAGCGCTGTCTTTCTAGCTCCCACGTGGGCCGGTTGGTGATGGCGGCGCTGGCTGTGTCTGAGGCGACCGAGCCCGCCGGCCGAAGCGGCCCTGGCCGAGGTGGGTGCTGCAGCGCTGCCGCCTCCAGACCTCCCGTCTCGGGGTGGGGCCCTTCCATCAAGGGCAGGGTCAGTCTCCTCTGTCGGCGCCACACCCGGAAGTCACTAGCACTGGACTGTCACTCGCTCTGGGCTGCTGCTGTCACCTGGATGGGGGTTGGGGGGGCGGGTCTGGCCTCATAAGTGTGTGGGCCTCAAGCCTACCTTTCCCCAAGTCTTAGCCGGCAGGCAGACTCATGGGAAGTCACGGATAGCGCGGAGCCGAGGGCACCTGGCCCGTGGCGGCCGTCCACAGGACCCTTAGGGAACGTTTTCAGGGGAGACGCGTGTCGTTTCATTCACTGAGCGCTGATTGAATGCGGGGACTAGACTACTGCCGCTGCCCTCAGGGATCTCACAGTCTACGGGGAATACGGATGCAAACAGATGGGCACAGCCACCTGGTGGAGGAGGCGCCCATCCACAGCCCCTCGGAGCACTTGGGACTTGAGCACCTAAGGCGAACAGATTCTGAACAGCCCACCCCCACCCCACCCCGCCAGCGCTGCCCTGGCTGCCCTAAGACCTCTGAAACAGCTAGGCCCAAACCACAGTGCTGGCACCATTTGCATCTGGACTCCGTGCCCAGCCTGCCAGTCCAGCCGCTTTCCCTGTTCCCCTCCAGCCTCTCCCCAGCCGCCACCACGTTCACGATGAAGATCTCTCAGAGTGCAGGTTTTTGGCGATCAGTAGTGGTTGCATAAATGAGTATCCTAAAGGATGAGTGCACTTTTCTGTTCTCACCTGTTTGCTCACACTCCTGGCCCAAACACCCAACACCTGACATGCAGTCGATTCGGACTCATCGGGACCCTGTAAAGCACACAGAACTGCCCCTGTGAGTTTCTGAGACTGGTAACTGGTGGTGGAAGTAGAACATTTCAGGCCCCCCATGTCCCCCCTAACTAAAGTATGCTTTTCCCATCTGTCTGCAGAAGGGGAGAAGGTGATGGGGCTGGGAAACCAGTTAGTGCAGTCAAATATAGGTTGTTTATTTCCTTCTCAAGTATTTGATGCTGCTTTGGGTGTATTTCCTTTTCAAATGGAGGGGGGGAGTACAACAATAAACCGATGTGGGCATGCTCAGTGGGACAGTAAGGAGGCAGTTTCTCAAGTAAGCAGTTACGACCATTTGGAACCGTTCCTATGTCTGGGCCTCAAAGCTTCAAGATGTTCTCCAGGAATATGGTAGGAGGAGAGGCATTCTTCCAGACCTGATGAGCTGACTAGACTTGAGCTTTCTACTGGATTGTTCTGTATCAGGTAGCGATTGTGTGGATACAGGCTCATTGCCCCTTAGTGCAGTCCCTTGGTGTCACCTCTCTTCTGGGCTAAGGACTGAACCTCAATGCTTTGGTTTCTGATAATCTTACAATGGAGTGAATTCATTATGCAGACTTCCTTCTGGCTTAATGGGTTGTCTCCAGCTTCGACATGAACTCTGAGAAGAAAGCAGCCCTTGTGGCATCTGGGATCTGGGTTGTGAACCTTGATGGAGGGAACAGCTTCGCTGGGTCTGGCTGTGGACAAGGCCAAGTGCTGATTCAGGCCTTACATTCATCCTAGCTCGAGCGCTTCGGGGTCGCTTAGCCAATCAGATCCCTCCTGAGATCCTGAACAACCCCCAGCTGCAGGCAGCCATCCAGGTGCTGCCCGACAACTACAACTTTGAGATCCCCAAGACCATCTGGAGGATCCAACAGGCCCAAGCCAAGAAGGGTGAGCCCCCAAACTTTGGGTATGGTGAGGTTGACTCGTCCAGCCTCCTCCCTGCTTTCCGCCTCTTAAATCTCGGCTCTGTCTTGCAGTGGCCTTACAAATGCCCGAAGGTCTCCTCCTCTTCGCCTGCACCCTGGTGGATATTTTGGAAAGGTGAGGCAGTGGCTGGTGCTGCAGAGCCCAGCCCTCCCAGTGCCAGCCGGCACTGCCTGTGGCTATCCTTGTCTCCCTCTAGAGCAATGGTTCTCAGCCTTCCGAATGCATGCTGCGACCCTTTCATCCAGTTCCTCATGTTGTGGTGACCCCCAACCCTAAAACTATTTCCATTGCTACATCATCACTGTCATTTTGCGACTGATGAATCAGGCAACCCCTGTGAAGGGGTCGTTCAATGCCCAAAGGGGTTGTGACCCCCAGGGTGAGAACCCCTGCTGGAGTCTAGACCTTTGTGTAGCCTCCCTCCCCCTTCTCTGCCAGTTCCTGGCACCAAGGGAAAAGCCCAAACCAAACTTCCAGCTCTGCTGCCTTCAGACAAATTTTCCCTCCCCTACAAGAAAACAACAACAAAACAAAACACCTGAGAGAAAGAGGTTCATTCCAGTATCTTCTAAACTGGGCTCACAGCAAGTGATGGGGCCCTAGAAGGAATCTATGACTTCCTCAGAACTGCCCCTGGGCCGGGCTGGGTGGTCTGCACAAAGTGTGGCTGGGGGTACATTCAAGGCAAGGGTGGGTCTGGCCGAGGAAGGGTGCCTAGGAGAAGGGATTCTTATGTCCCTCCACTTCCCATGAAGTTTCTGTAATCGTGGGTGGCAGGGGGGGGGGCACTGCCCAGCCATCTGGAATTAGCACAGTGAGGGGAGGGGGAAGGAGAAAGGGGAGGTCATTTGGTAATGGGCGACTCCTACTTCCCTGCTGGCACCCTCCCCCCACCCAGCTCCCCAGCCCCACTGCTGCTACCAACTCTTTTCTGCTCCCACCCTTTTGCTCCTTGGGGATGCTCTCTGGGGCTCGGGCCAATTTGCATACATTTTAATCTATAAAAAATTAAGTGCTCCGACTGACTCAGACGCCTGGGCTGCATTCTAAGGAGCTGAATAATCTGCTCTGTGCACAGCCTGATTTGAGGAAGGGGTGAAGGAGGGTGGGGGTGGCTGGCAGTAGCACTGCTCCCCCATCACATCCTCAGGAGCAGAATGGGTGGGGCAGGGCCAGGGGTACATCTGCCCCAAGAAAGGTCTGGTCCTCCTCCTACCCCCACCCCGTAATGAGTCAGGGGTGCAGGGTCTTCCCTGCCCACCCCCGCCCCCCAGTGATTCAGGCCTGGCAGCGGATCCCATGGCAATGCGCTGGCCAGAGCCCACTCTTCCTGATGAATAGCGGGGGGTAGGCGGTGCCATGTGCTATGTGGGCGCTGTGCCTGGGTCCTCCCATCCTGGGCATGGAGAGCCCTGCCTGGTGGTGGGGAGGTGGCGGGGATTCCAGGTGAGAGGGGAGGCTATGGGTACCCACACGCCCATGCCCCTGGAGACCACAGAAGTAGGTGCCTTCACATGCGGGTCCACGCGTGGACTCACTGCTCCGGGTGGAAGGAGGCCTGGTAGTCACCGGCCCTGGACTCTGTTTCACTGACTTAGGCTGCCAGGGTGAGAGTCGGGCTCTGTCTCCCAGCTGAGCCCAGGCAGAGGAATCGGGGGTGATGGCGACCAAACTCATGCAACTATAGTTTCAGGATCCGCTGCCAGAGTCTAGGGAGGTAGCAGATGGGCCCCACCTACTCGTTGCTGGCTGAAGTGGCAGCTGCCAACCTAAGGCACTGAGAGAGGTGGGGAGAGGGGGACTGGGCCCTAAGATCCCTCCAAGGGGTTCCCTCGCTCTAGCACCTCCAAGGTCTCTCCCAACTCACCCCTCCCCTCAGGTTCACAGAGGCTGAAGTGATGGTGATGGGGGACGTGACCTATGGGGCGTGCTGCGTGGATGACTTCACTGCGAGGGCCCTGGGGGCAGACTTCCTGGTGCACTATGGTCACAGTTGCCTGGGTATGGTGGGCCAGGCTCCTGGCCTGGCAGGGCTGGAGGCGGGTGGGCCTTTTGGGATGGCCACAGCCTTGCTGCTCTGCAGGTGGAGCTGTCCTTTGATTTGGTTGCCGTGGAAACTGTGCTACTGTCCCAGATGTGGGCTTATTGCAAGGCTTATTGTCATTGAGCATGTTGGGCCCCTGGCCGAGTGACTGAGAAGCTTTTCGGGGGGGTACCTGTGACCCCAGTTCCTCCCACCCCCCTCCAACCCAGAGGTGGAAATAGAGGTGCTGCCTTCTCAAAGACTTTGGCCCAGGCCAGGCCTCTGCTCCTCCTGCCTTCCAACTAGTCTCCTGAAGTCGTCTCTCCTCCCAGTTCCCATGGACACGTCGGCCCAAGACTTCCGGGTACTGTATGTGTTCGTGGACATCCGGATCGACACTGCCCACCTGCTGGACTCCATCCGTGTCACCTTTCCCCGCACCAGTGCTCTGGCCCTGGTCAGCACCATCCAGTTTGTGTCGAGCCTGCAGGTTAGTGGACGTGAAGATGGACTGGCAGCGGCCAGTGGCCAGTCCCGGGCTGTGCCTGGAACCTGCTCCTAGCTCTCCATCCCACGCCACTTGCTTTCTTCCCTCCTTACATCTGCAGGCAGCTGCCCACGAGCTGAAAGCTGAGTACCGTGTGCACGTGCCACAGTGCAAGCCTCTGTCCCCTGGGGAGATTCTGGGGTGCACTTCCCCCCAACTGTCCAAAGAGGTGGAGGCGATTGTGTAAGTTAGAAAAGGGGGCCCTTGTGGGAGAATCAGAAATGAGCCCTGGAAGGGAGCCCGAGGTTCCTCGTACAGGAAAGGAAACAGGCTTAAGTTCTTTAACCATCTGCCCAAAGGGTGCACTGACAAAATGGGGACTAAAAATCAGGTTTCTTCCCTCCCTCTCCTGCTCTACGCCCATCACCCAGAGGCTGTGCTCAGGGTGGGGGCAGGAATTGATGGGGGTGGGGGGTGGCTAGAAATGTTGGGAATATAATTGGAGAAGATGGATGGGCACGCCCAGGCTGCAGCCCCATTAATTTCGCATCCGGACAGCTAACAAGCAGAAGCCGCATGTCTCCTGCCACCTAATTATTTTAGGTAATGGAAATGCTTAATGTTGTGTGAATGCAGCCAGCCTCAGAGCCCACAGCTCCCCCAGCTGGGACTGGGGAGGGGAGCCGGGTCCCAGCTAATGGCAAGGAGGGAGGTGGGGCACTCCCTGACTCAGGGCCTTCGGGGTTGGGGTTGGTCCCACAGGTCTGGCTGCACCCTCACAGGACACCCCTGTCCCTAGACACGGCCTCCCCAGCCCAGCCCTGAATGCCTGCTCCTGGAAGGGTGTTCCCCCTTTGCCTGAGCTCTTAGATGCTACCCAAGGCGGTGTCGGGATGAGTGATGGAGGGAGGGCCACCCTGGGGGCTGGCCATCCATCAAAACGAAGGGAGGTCTCTAAGAAGGACAATGAGCACTGCTACTGGCCAATTATCGCCCATGGCCTGACTCTTCAAGGTCTGCCATGGTACTGTTAGGGACAACAATATGCCGACAGGGCCATGCTACACCCTGGGGGATGCTGGACTGATCAAAGGGGCTGAAAAAGCAGGTGCCTGACGTTCACCAAATACGTCTAGGCACTTACGTTCTAGAGACTGCTTGGTATAAACCAACCCTTCCCACTACCATCGAGTCCATGCTGACTGAGGCTGGAAATCTTGCTGGGAACAGACAGCCTCACCTGTGGTCAGCAGCCCTGCACCTCACCCACAGCATCACAGTGATTACTGCGGGGGAAATGCCTTGACTTCCCTGAACCTCAGTTGTATCTTTTGTAAAATCTCCGAAGGCTTCAGCAGGAAATGAAGTAGCCGTTGATAGACTTCAGTAACAGCCGGCTCCGGGAACTGGTTTGCACAGCTCACAGCCCAACCTGGACTTGACTTCCCACATGTGCACTGGACTGGATGGGGGAAACCTGCTCCCACCTCTGAACTAGGCTCCCTACAACCTCCAAAAGGTCTTACTGTGGCCTTGACTGCCCTTTTACTCTGTCCCCAGAAGGTTGGGGTATGCCGCTCTTAGATTATGCATTACAGAATCTAATCTAGAGGGACTTTACGGTCCTCTCGTTCCCCAAACCAAATTCAACTGCCGTCGAGTCAATGCTGATTCATGGCCACCCTGTAGGACAGGGTGGACTGCCCCGGTGAGTTTCCAAGACAGTGACTCGTTACTGGAGTAGAAAGCCTTGTCTTTTTCCTGCAGAGCGGCTGGGGATTTCGAACTGCCAACTTTGTAGATGGCAGCCCAACGTGTAACCACTGTGCCACCAGGGCTCCTGCCCTGTAGTGGGCATGCCCTATTTTACATGTGGGAGAATTGAAAACCTCCAGTGATGAGGTGATGGCTTGTCCTGCTTCGCACATGAGGGGGCTTCATAGTTTGTGGGAGAATTCCATTATCTCTTCATTCCATTTTCCACAAACTCTTCGAAGCCCCCTGGTACAGTGAGCGGCACAGCCAGCCTAGCACTCAGGCCATGGTGGTGAGGGCTGCTATGTCCATCCCGCGCTGACGACCTCCTTCCTACTACCTGCAGATATCTTGGAGATGGCCGCTTCCACCTGGAGTCCGTCATGATTGCCAACCCCAATGTCCCTGCTTATCGGTATGAGCTGCTCTGGGCTGGCCGAGTTGGATGCCCTACCACTGGTCCCCTCAACTGGCAGAAACTTAGAAGCCTACTCTTGGCACTGGGGGGTCTGAAGCCCTGGACCTGGGCATCAGACCAGGAGCAGAGCCCCTGGGAGCTCACACTGTGATTCTAAAATCCTTCTGGACCCTTGCCGGCTTCCCCACCCCTGCAGTCAGAGGAGAAACGGTGCCTGGTGGCTTAGGAGCCCAAGGGGCTGTCAGGGATCCACGAGCTCAGTTGTAGTCCCGAGTGGCCGACACTGTGACCCTACCAGATCCCTCTTTTCCAGGTATGATCCATACAGCAAAGTCCTGTCCAGAGAGCACTATGACCACGAGCGCATGCAGGCCACCCGCCAAGAAGCCATAGCTGCTGCCCACTCTGGGAAATCTTGGGGCCTCATCCTGGGTACCTTGGGCCGCCAGGGAAGCCCCAAGATCCTGGAGGTCAGAGAGCTCTGGGTGGCTGAACACCCAGGTGGGAAAATTGGGATGCCTAGGAAACCCCGTTTGATCCTGGTGACCCCATCACCACCCTCTTCTCCCAGCAGCACCTGGAATCTCGGCTCCGTGCCCTGGGCCTCCCCTTCCTGAGGCTGCTGCTCTCCGAGATCTTCCCCAACAAGCTCAGCCTGTTTCCGGAGGTGGATGTGTAAGTTTCTCCAACTTTCTTGCCCAGCTGTGAGCCTTCCTAAAGATGCTGACACACTGGCTGCTGCCTGGCACCCACGGAATCAGGGATCCACCGGAATCATTTCCCTGGTCATGAAGTATGAGTGTTTCCTGAGTGCGTGCTCCCTTAACCATTGGTCACCCCTGCCTGGTCTGCCTCTAGGGCTCAGAGCTAATGGCAGTGTCATACTTGTTCTTGTGGGAAGTGAAGTCCAGGGGTGACTGGCGCCTGCACGGTGGACCAGGCACTGAGCTAGTTCCAGCACCAAGGGCTACCCAGGCCCTGTCCTCGGAAAGCTCACATCAGTAAAGAGAACAAGCAGCAGCAATGTAGTGGGATCTTTATTCTGCATAGCTGGTGACAGTCTTTAGAACAGGAACACTCTTAGAGTGTGCTGGAGACAGTGTGTCCCACTGCCTGGGAGATGAAGCTCTTCCAGCTAGTGTGACTGGCTTTTCTTCCCAGGTGGGTGCAGGTGGCATGTCCACGCCTTTCCATTGACTGGGGCACAGTTTTCCCCAAGCCACTACTGACACCATACGAGGTACATTTTGAGAATCTCTGGGTGACGGTGGGCTTTGCGCTTGGGTCTGTGAAGGGTGGGGCTCAGAATGGTGTGTGTGGGTTGGTTAAATTCATAGGTTCTGAAGCTTGACTGTCCGGGACCCCAGCGAGGCCACCTCGTAGACCTAGCTGTGTGTCCTCGGGAAAATCTCTGAACCTCTCTGGGCACCCCAAATCCTTTCTTAAGACCTTCAGAAAGCCAACCGGAGAATCCACTTCAGTCGTATGATCGCTGGTTCTTACCCCCTAGGCGGCCGTGGCTCTGAGGGACATATCCTGGCAGCAACCCTACCCCATGGACTTCTACGCCGGCAGCTCCTTGGGGCCCTGGACTGTGAACCACGGGCAGGACCGGGCCCCCAAGCCTCGGGGCCGGCCCGCTCCCGGGCAGGTGGGCGGGGACTCCGGAGGCGCCGCCCCTGGGGCCGGGCCAGCTCGCTGGCTGCTGCGAGCCGAAGCCGCCGCCGTGCGGCCAGGACGAGAACTGCCACGGGGCGGGGCTGGGGGCGGCGCCGAAGCCTCTAACCAGAGTCTGCATCCTCAGGTGCAGGGGGGATCCACGTGCCCCGCTCCAGCCGCGGCTTGGGAAGGCTGCAAGTGCAGAGACGAGGGGGTCGCTCCGCCCGCCGCCCCTTGAGACTTGCCCGGGGCCCAGGTACTCCTCCTCCAAGTTCTGGCGGCGCGCCGCGCCGAGCCTCCTGGTTGTCACGGAAACGCTCGCTGGGCCCGCCTTTAGGGCGGTGCCGGCGTCTGATCCCGCCCCGACACGCCTCTTCCGCTCGGGGAAAGCCCGTTTCCGGTGCTTCTGGGGCGCGCTGCCCAGCGGTATGGCGCCGCAGCCGCCCTTGCGCGTGTTGTGCCTGGCGGGTTTCCGGCAGAGCGAGCGCGGCTTCCGCGAGAAGACGGGCGCGCTGAGGAAAGCGTTGCGGGGCCGCGCGGAGCTCGTGTGCCTCAGCGGGCCGCACCCGGTCCCGGAGGCGGCGGGCCCCGAGCCAGACTCTGGTGAGACCACCAGCCCTGCCCCGGAAATGGGCGCCAGCCACCCGTGGGCGCGCGCCCGACCCTCTTCTTTCTGTCCATCCCCGTCGTTTCTCCTGCCCAACCCCCGCACGCGGCTCTGTGGGCGGCCTTCCCAGGCTTCCAGCTGCCCTGCTTCCCACTCGGCCCTGCGCTTGCCGCCCAGCTCGTCTCCCACCTCATTCTCCCCTCCCAAGCCCTCCCTTCCTCTTCTGCATCCACCGGGCTAGTCCTTAGCCTCACCCGCCCTCTTTTCTTTATTGCTGCAGGGCCCTGCGCTCCGGAGGAGCAGCCGCGGGGCTGGTGGTTCTCCGAGGCGGCGGCCGTTTTCTCTGCGCTGGAAGAGCCCACCGTGTGCAGGGGACTGGAGGAAGCCCTGGAAACGGTGGCACAAGCCGTGGCCCAGCAGGGGCCTTTTGACGGGCTCCTGGGTTTCAGCCAGGGGGCAGCATTAGCGGCCCTTGTGTGCGCCCTGGGCCAGGCTGGTGATGCCCGCTTCCCCTTGCCACGCTTCATCATTCTGATCTCAGGTTTCTGCCCGAGGGGCCGTGGACTCAAGGAACACATCCTGAGGGCCCCCATGTCAGTCCCCTCCCTCCATGTGTTTGGGGACACTGACCGTGTCATCCCTTCCCATGAGAGTGTGCAGCTGGCTAGCCAGTTCCCTGGAGCCATCACCCTCAACCACTCCGGAGGCCACTTCATTCCGGCCACTGCCTCCCAGCGCCAGGCTTACCTCAAGTTCCTGGACCAGTTTGCAGAGTGAAAATAACAATGCCTTTGTGTCTTCTGCCACCTCCAGCCTCTGGGGCACCTGGCATTGGGACAGCCTCCCCATCTGCTGTAGTCCCTGCCTCCCCTTTTCCCCCATACCCTGGAACTCCTCCTGCCCCCCACTGTGACCGCTGAAGAGACAAATACCGTTTTGCAGAGCTGTGCTCGGCATCAGAAAACAGCAAAAGGCCTTGATGGACAGACATCAAGGCATAAGGTCAGACAAATCCAGGCCAGTGAAGCCTTGGAGGAGGAGGGTGACATGGGAAAAGAAGGGTCTGGCACCGCTGGCTGTCACATAATAAAGTGATTACTGGAACTCGGCATCCTCATCTTATTATAGAAGAAGTAATTTTATAACAAGTTTTGGACCCTTGCTCATTCACACAGTCTAATCAAGCAACAAGGGTTTCCACTTGGGAGCCCCTGAGACAGGCTTGTGCCTGTGGGCACATACTGCATCTTGGTTGAAGTCTTAAGGTACAAGCTTTAGTAAAGGAGATGGCTAAGTCGGGATTTATGCTGGAGTTTGGAGAGAGAGAGCACTGACCAGGCTCTGCCTGGGCTCCAGTGCATTAAGCTCCTCTAGCTTGGCCCTTGAGAATTGGGTGCTGGCCTGTGCTCAAACCCCTTGTGTTTTTGGCATTCGCCTTACCTCTGTGAACGGTGACCTTTAAGGATGGGATATGACCTTAGGTGGAGACTAATGAATTGTCTCCTCACCTGGACATCAGGATGTTTTCTGATACCAATGCTACTCTAATGGCTACAGCCTAAGCAGACCGGTACTGTAATTGCCCACCCTAGCCACTTCCCGGTCCCTTGCAGTATTCCCAGGGTCCCTGGTGACATGACAGTACTGGGTTAGGCGTTAGGCTGCTAATGGAAAGATGGGCTGTTGAAACCTTCCAGGAGAAAGAAAGGCGAAGCGTTCTGCTCCTGTACGGACTTACAGGCTCAGAAACCCCCAGGGGGCAGCTGGGATTCATGTGGCTCCATGGCAGTGAGTTTGGTTTTCAGTCAGTGCCTAGCTGCACCCCCCACTGCTGTCCGCTCCTGAGCCTGCTCCCTTTCTGGAAGATGGCAGTCCTTGGGCACAGCTGCTCTGGGGAGTTAAGCTGAGCGAAACTTGGGTTTAGGAGAGGCAGCACAAGTACCCCAGACCATCCTGAGACAGCCACATGGATGCCCTTCATGCTGAGGAACATTCTGAGCTCCAACTACAGGTCAGCAGTGGTCCAGAGTGGACAGTGGGAGGCACTCTCCTAGGCTCGCGTCCCACACGGGCCCAGAGCACTGGGCAGAGGACCTTGACAGGAGGAGCTGGCCATGTTCCTGCCTGCAGTCTGAACCCTGCCCCGCTAGGGCATTTTGAAGGGGATTCTGAAATAGACTGAGGCATTCCTACAGATTTGATTTGGCTCATGAGAACTAAAGGGGAGAAAACTGGCTCCCTTGCCAGTATTTAAAAACTAGAAATTTCACTCAAAAATTCAGCTTTTGGTGTCTCGAATTGAATGCATCTGCAGCTCAGGGGCCCCATTAGCAAAGTCCCAGGAGGTGAAATGACTTGTACCCCCAGCTGCTGCTACTGGGAATTACTGTGTTAAGAGAGGGGAAATGGTCTTGAGGGGTGAATTTCAGTAGAAGGGGAGAGGCCAGCCAGGAGTAGAAGAATAGAAATACTCCTGTAAGTTGAAGGGGGCATTCCTCGCTAAGAATCCTAAAATGCCTAAACTGAAAGGAAGATATTCTGAGGTCTTATTCCCAACAAATGGGATCTTTCACCTCTTGTATCCAAGAGCAAGAGAGAATCGGGGTGTGCCTGCCCCCGGCCCGCCCATAGGTACTGTGCACTCCTTGCCTCAGGGCCATCTGCTAAAACTTGAATTCCAGAGTCACTGAGACCCAGAGTCACCCTCCTCGTTCTCAAACAAGGTAACACGAGGTAAGTAAAAGAAGTATATAGTTAGAGAAGTCTACAAAATCACAGAAACCTTACAAAACTATCACAAGGGGACACCATTTTCGCTCTCAGGTACCCTCCATCCAGGTCTGTGCGCTCAGAAGGCAGTGTCTCCATCTGTCTGACCTTCCCCGGAGGGTTCTGTGTGCCCCGACTTCACATCCCATCCAAACGGCAGTTTGGGCCTCCAGGCGCTCAATCCTGTTCCCTTTCACTGTTCTTTGAGCTTTAGGATCAAAAAGAAGTCTCACGGCAAGGTCAGGGATGTGGGCACGATGCTAAGAGTTCCCAGGGGAAGTTTAGGACAGCCCTTGCCGCCTCCCACGAGTGAGCAGGCGCTCTGGCCCTCTTCTCACCAGCAAGGCAATTTTAAGTTTCCTTAGAAACTTCCTCACAAGAAGCACCCTTGACCATCCTGTGTCCTGAGAAAATGTATCACTGTGACCCCTTTGTCATCCAGGGTCACCACAGTCTTCTGAGCTGACCTTTCTGCCTTGAACTGAACTGTCCCCAGCGCTCCCCTGGGAAGTCACTGCTTTGAGAGGATCGTTTTTTTCATGGGAGGCGCCCTGATGAGAACAAGATACACGGTTACTGAACCTGTTTGTTGCCAAGCCCTGACTGCAGAGCCATCTTTAAACATGTTACTTTGAACTGGAACCCCTACTGCCAAGACTCAACTCACCCTCTTACTGGAAAAGCTATGTGAGCTCCTGGGTCGAAATTCAACCCCGGCCAGGTTATTTACCCTCTCCCTACTTTCTCGGTTGTTACAGAAGTTCATAACATGCCTACCCCATGAAGTTGGGAGATTACATTAGGCAACACCAAAGCTTGTAGTCTCTTAAAGTTAGACTAAAAGTCTGAAGTAAGTATGTATTATTAAAAGCAAAAAATCCCTGTGTGGTTCTCATGCACCCTTCAGGAAGGGGAGGAATCATTAAAATAACCAATTTACAGTTACGGAAAGTGAGGTCCAGAGGATAGAAATAGTAATAGCATGTTATAATGTATAGCACTATGGTAGACATTGTGATAACGGGATTTGGTGTTGCCTAATTAAATCTCACAACTTCATGAGGTAGGCACTGTTAGGATCTTCCTTTAACCACTGAGAACACAGACTCGGGCTGGATCACTTACCTCGGGTTGCATTCAGACTGTTGCTTTATCCATCACACCGAGGGGGTGCTGAGACACATAACTCACTCCGTACTGAGCACCTGCCCGGCCCTCCCGCTCCTAACCCAGAGTTAGGGAGCCATACTGAAAGATACTACACGACAAAGACGGTACCATCCGCTGGCTCTTTCCCCTTTTAAGTGCCACCTCCTGAGGGGTTCAAACTGCAAAAGATCAGGCTTCTCGGATGGTTTTTACTAGTTCTCATTTCTACCTCTCACTGCATTGTGGATTGCTGAGCCTCTTGGAAGGCTGAGCCCATTGCCAAAAACAAACAAGCAAACCCTAAAGTAAAACCAAACCCACCCCACCCACCCGCCAAGCCAGTCATACCGAGCAACCCACCCCTTCTCTCTCCCCCCGCTCTCACACACTCACACACACACACACACACATCACCATGTGTCAGAATAGAACTGTGCTCCATACAATGTTTTCAATGGCTGATTTATCAGAAGTTGATCACCAGGCCTTTCTTCTGAGGTGCTTATGGGCAGACTCAAACTTGTGGTGAGTAGCCAAGTACCACCCGTGGACTCTTTCTTAGCAAAGGACCTTTCCCCAACTCATTCTGTATAAGTGCCCAGAGCTAGGGTCTCTGCCCAAGACCACCAGCACTCCCATAAACATATAGTAGGCTGATAGACTAAGATCAGAATAGTATTCTTACTTACATAATCTTATTTGATCTTCACTACACACCCTCCAGGAAGGCTGTGGAGGGAGTTTTCTGTTTTACAGAAGGCGACCAAACAACATGATCTCTTAAGTGACAGCCAGCCCACGGAACCAAATTGGACCTCTCCTTCGTGGTGCACTACTCCCATCTATACACACCAGTGTGTGTTTACAGGTGGACCCTGGATGCCAGAATCAAATGGTTGAGACCTCGGGGACGCTAGGAGGTGATAATGTGTGCTGATCTGCCTGGAGGGGTAA
Organism: Tenrec ecaudatus; assembly: GCF_050624435.1. Lineage (NCBI taxonomy): Eukaryota > Metazoa > Chordata > Mammalia > Afrosoricida > Tenrecidae > Tenrec > Tenrec ecaudatus. Next base: position 109,769,903 of record NC_134539.1, on the reverse strand, counting down.
AGAAAAGTCATACTGCTGGGGGAGTAGGGCTTGGTTGAGTGAATCGTTCTCATCACCATCCAAAAAGAAGTTGAAAACCCAGTATCCAACAGCTACCCCTTGCAGTGGGTGATGGTGACAGTGGCAAGTGACATGCACTTCACTGATAGCCACTCCCCTTCTTTAGGGCTAATTGGAGAAACACTGGAACCAGGGCAAGAGGCAGATGGAAGATGCTGACTTGTTCTCAACATGCTCTCAGAATTACTATCACTTTAAAAGTTCATTGGCTTCCTGAGATTGGGGACCCTACTTCTCACTTTCTGTGTTTGAGGAGAAATGTGGGAAGGGGTCATTAGAGAAGGCTGACTCATCAGAAAACGAGCTCCAAGGTTTACTCCCCATGCTCAGTCTACTGGGCTAGCATTCCTGAAAGCAGGGCAGTGTGGCCTACTTAGGAAAGCCTGCCTCCCTCTTACTGCCTTCAGTCTCCAAGATTCAGAGACGTTCTCAGATGCCTGCCAGTCCAGCAGGCTCCCTCCCACGGAGAAGAGATAAAGACCTACCCTTTCTCTCGCAAACCCCCACCCACCCCCGCCTGCGATACCTATACTTGGGCTAGGAGGACCAGACAGTCCCCGAGGGAGCCGGTCAGAGTAGTAACCAGACCCAGAGGGCAGGGCGCCCCTCCCGCCCTGCATCCCCCCACCACCTCCGCGGACACCTCCTTCCATCTTGACTGCCGCCCCCACCTGCTCCAGCTCCCTGCCTGGCCGCCGTCGGCTCCAGGGGCGCGGCGCGGCGTGGCGGGGCGCGGCGCGGCGTGGCGTGGCGCGGCGCGTGCTGCGGGGCGACCATGGCTGTAGACTGTTACCTCCGGTTCCCACAGTAACAATCGAAAGCCACGGTTGCCCTGGAGACGCGGGGGCGGGGCGCACCGCTGACGGCACCGCGGCTGCTCCGGACAGGCTGACGTCAGAGCCGCGGGAGTGGGTGGCGCGCGCGGCGGGGGCGCGGGAGACTGTGGGAGCGAGTGTGCTGGTGGTCCGACCGCCCCTCGCAGCCCCGGGGGGCCCGGGCGCGGATGCTCGGTGGCCCGGGCCGCGCTGGGTCAGCACCGCGGACAGCGCCGGCGAGGCCAGCGCGCGCTAGGCTGCGGGGTCCCGGGGCAGAGAGGCTAGGGGGTCCCGGGGACGCGAGGGCCAGCCGATCCATGGTCCTGGGGCGGGGCCAGGCGTCGGTGGCCGTGACTGGAGACTGTTACTGAAGGCGGCCCGGGAAGTAAGCAGTCTAGAGCCAAGGTGCCGGCGCGCTGCCCGGGCCGGGTCCGCTCCCCATCGCCAGCGGCTGGGGGCGCTGCTGCTGCTGCTCCCCCCCGCCCCCGCCGTCCCCCGCCCCGCTCAGCCCCCGGCCCTCGTGGTCCCTGACGCCAGAGTCCTGTGACGTCAAAGCTGTCCCTGCGGGAAGGCACTTCCGGCAAGGGGGGGTGACCTGGGGGCGGGGCGGTCTAGCAGAGGCCCCGCCTGGTCCTGAGAGGACAGCTCCGTGCAGAGGCGCGAAGTCGGGGACGCAGCGGGACTAGCCCGACGGCTCGCGCCAGGGAAGGGGCGGCGGGTGGAAAGCGGGAGGGGATTCCGAGAGAACGGTGGTCGGGGCGGCGGCCAGTGGGCGTCTGTCTCTCGCTGGCGCCTCCATTCAACCAGCTGGGGGTGGGGTGGGGCTGAGTCACCGCGCTGCCCGGAGGAGCAGAGGGGGACGCGCCTCCTGGGGCGCCAGCACCCTCACCCCACGTTCTTGGGAGAATGGCGCAGAAGCCCAGGAGAAGCCGTGGGGACTCGGGTCCATCCTCGGTTGATGCTCCCCCGAAGTGGCAGCGTCTCCATCCTGGCGCGCGGGCAGGGTCCTGTCTGCCTCCGACCCCAGCGTGGGGAAGGGGCCCGTCAGGTCGCCTCTGGCCACCGCTCCGTCTCTCCATCGGCTGTAAAGGGGACCCTGGGCTCCCGCCCCATCCCCACGCTGAGGGGGCCCTCCAACCCGGCGCCCACCGTCTCCCCGCTGCCCTCCCATCCCGGTTTGCTCGTGGATCCGTCTGTCGTCCGTCGGTCCATCAGTCCAGCTTACCTGTCGGCCGCGCCGCGCCCGCGCTCGCTCGCCTCCCTCAGCCCGGCCGGCGCGGCCGCTTTTATAGGCGCGCGTAGTACTCGTGCGGCGGCTCATTCATGCGGCCGCGGCTCCTACACACTGACGCGCTGCCGACGTCAGCAGGGAATTTAGGAAACGGGAAGAGGGGCTATTTATAGTGGCAAGGCGGGGGGGGCGGGGGGGAACCGAGGCGACCGGGAGCTGGGAGGGGAGGAGGGCGTGCGGAAGTCGGAACAGGGAGGGAAGCCGGAGCCCCCTGCCCAGGTCTGCAAGGGGTTAACACCCCGACCCGCAGCCGTGGGTCTGGGAGCCGAGGACCGAGCCGGAGGGCAGCAGGTCTGCTCCCTGTTTGTGCACCCTTCGCTCCTGGAGCTCTGGGGGCAGGCAGCCCACCGGCCAGTCTGGGCTTCCGGGTCCCCACCTCCACTCCTGGGCCCAACGGCTCCGTGACGCCACAGGATGCCCTGCGTTGGCGGCAGTACATCCAGTGAGACCACTGGGTGCCTCACCTTCGCATCGGGAGAGGGGGTTTGGAGAGAACCCTGGATCTGGAGCGGGGTGTGGGGCGTATTTGGGGCCGTGCGTGGGGAGGGCAAGGGGAAGAAGTGTACCGGAGTCTGGGAGGGCATGTGTGTGTGGGGGGCGGTGGGGGGCGACCCAGGGAGGGTAGCCAAGTTGAGGAAGGAACGTGGTACAGAGAGCTCTCCGTGGTGATGGAGTTAAGAGTTGTTGGGGGCCCTCACTGGGAGGAGCGGGCGAGTGGTCCTGGCCCAGACCAACTATTGCTGGGGGAGGCTGGAAAAGGAGGAGGAAAGTGGAGGAACTAGGCTGGGGTGAGGAGGGACAGCAGACTGGGGCCAGCCCCAGCAGGTGGACCTGCAGTGGGAGGGGCTAAAGACTGAGGAAAAGTTAAGTTCTGGGCAGGGCTGTGAGCCCCTCACCGGAGGTTCACGGATAGATGAAAGCAGAGGGGGGATCAGAGGTCACGCTTTTTACGATCTGGCCGCTGAAAGTACCCATGTCTTGCCCTTTGTCCCAGGTGCCTTGAGGGTATAGTGGTTGCCCGTTGGGCTACAATCGCGTGGTTGGCAGTTCGAAACCACCAGCAGCTTGGCAGGAGAAAGACTGGGCGTTCCGCTCCCATAAAGTTACCATGAATCCACAGGGGTCGCCATGAGTCAGCATCGGCTGGGGGAGCGACCTCTCCTCCAGGAATGCCTTTCTGCTTGGGGAGAGAACTCTTATTCATCCGCCTGAGCCTAACCTACAGCGCTTATTCCAACACTCGGAAGGCTCTTTCATCTCGGCACCCAGTAGCATCTTCCGCGGAGATAGGGAGTCCATCTTCCCGAGGGGGTGGGAGTTCCGGAACTACCTTCAGGGGACCGGAGGAGAGAACAGGGGGAGTGGCGGAAGCAGGCCAAAAAGGGCGTCCGGTGACCCGCGGGATCCAGAGCTACCCGTCCGCCCGAAAGCCGTGAGCGAGTGCGGAAGGAAGGGGCCTCTTGGGGGCGCCCGAGACCTTGGTGTTGCCAGAAGCCACGCCAGGCCGCTGGCTAGGTGACTCAGTCACAGCATCTGCGGGGCCCGAGGCCGTAGGCCAGAGGGCTGTCGGGGGCGGTCAGTGCGGCCCCCGCCAGCTCCGCGGTCGGGCGCAGTTGCTAAGCTCTTCAAGGCCTCGAAGAGACTCGATCCAGGCGAACCTCATCGGTTACTATGGCAACGCTGCGCCCCAGTCCCTGGAGCTCGGCCGCTGGGGGAGCGCAGCCAATCAAGAGCTGCGGGTGTTCTCGGGGACCCCCCCCGCCGTCCCCGCGCGTGTAGGCGGGGGTAAGGAGGTGCGGGAGGGGGCGGAGCGTGGGCCGCAGAGACTACCGGCCCAGTGCCGCCGCGGGGCCACTTCCGGAGAATGGGAGCGGCGGTGGCGCTGAGGGGTCCCCTCCCTCCCAGAAAGAGTGCACTCGCACGAGCGGGACTCGGGCGCACGGTGCAGGACCTTAGGCCCACCTGTCACGTTTCTGTGGGTTGAAAAGAGGCTAGTCTAAATGGGGTCCCTCCCGAGAGAATCTGGGGGAGGATCCCTTCGGAAGGACCCTAAGAGACGCTGTCCCGCTAGTCCCCGCTGAGTATATGCTGGGCCACCCTGGGGGCCCCCAAATTTGGGTGACACCTCTTCATAGGTTCACCAAGGGCCATAGGGAGCAGTAGTCCCAGGAGTAGCAGCCAGCCAGGCTCCAGGAGTGGCGGGTGCAAACATGCACGCCCTGCCCAGGGTGCCAATGCTCACGGGGGTCCGGGTGAGAACGTGTTTATACTGTGTGTGCATCCCTAACCCGTGTGGCTGAGAGTGTGGGGCATGGCGGGTATGGGAGTCCAAATGGAAAAAGTCTCTCCGAATCGGGAATGTCTAAGCAGTATCCTCCAAAACCTTGTTTTCCTCCGGATTTCCATAACCTTCTTCCCATCACCTAATGCCACCAGAGTCCCGCTCCTCGTGGGCAGGCCGTCCTAAATGTAAATGGGAACGATGTACCCTCTGCCCTTTCGGTTCTAAACTCTGGGGCTTGGGGGCTCGTAGGGCCGGGGTCTTCCTGGAAGGGTGGACCTGCCGTTAGGCTCCCTGCCCAGCTCGGCATCCGTGAGCCTGCGGTCCAGGTGAACGGGAGATGGCGGTTGAGCGGCGCAGAGCTCCAGGCGGCCACCAGGTGGCGCCATGGTCGCAGCAGCGCCGGCCGTCCCGGGTCGCTCCAGATAAGAGTGTGCGGAAAGCGCGGCGGGGCTGAGACGCGACCAGGACGCGGGGAGGACGGACCAGCAGGACAGACCGACCGGGGGCCCGGCGGGCGGAGCGCAGCGCGGCGCAGCCACGTCCCCCCTGGATCCGCCGGCAGCCGGGCCCGGGGCTTCAGACATGCCCCCCAGGTGGGTTCCCGGGCCGGGGTCCGGGCGGGACAGGGGACCCGGGACACCCGGTCCCCACGCGCTGGTCGGTCGCCTCGGGGCACATCCTCTGATGGGAGCGCCTCCTCACGGCGTTCGGGCTCAGGAGGTCGCCCCTCCGAGGGATCAGGACCGCCGGGTCGCTCCTCCGCGCCGGGTTCACAGAGGGGTCAGCGGCTCGGGGCCGGCTCTGCCCGCACATGGGTTGGAGAGGCGAGGGAAAGGGAAGGGGAGCCGGCGGGCGGGGCTGGCAGGGGCGCTGCCCTGGCACAGCTCGGCGCCTGGCAGCGGGGCGGGTGGGGCGCCGGCGAGGAGCGGCCACCGCCGCGGGAAGCCCGTCCGGGCTGCGACCGCAGGTAACGGACCGCTAGGCCCTGCGGGCCAGGCGGGGTCCAGGGGCGGGAGAATGGGCAGAGGCGCTCAGGGCCGGCTCCTCCGGGCCGCACGGCCAGGGCGAAATTGGGGGCCGAAAGGAAAAGCCAAGTCGGGAGTCCAGGGACCAGGGCTGGCGGACTCCTCCCGCCCTGCCTGAAGTTGGGAAACTTTTCCCCAAGTTTTGGGCAGTGCAGTTCCCGGGGAGAAGGGGCCAAGGGGAGCTGGGGAGGGAGGCGCCCGGCCCGCGAAGGCAGAGCCGAGGCCGAGCCCAGGGCCGGGATGCGGGTGGGGCGCAGGCCGGGGTCAGGGCCGCAGCCGGCTGTGCGTCGTGCCCGCCCGGGGCGCTGCCCCCTCCCTCCCCTGGGAGCTGCGTGGCTCCCCCCTCCCCCCCACCTGCTTCCTGCCTCAGCCTCCTGCCCCGATATAACGCCCTCCCTGCGCCGGGGCCCGGCCTTCGCGCTCTGCCCGCCAAGGCAGCCGCTGCCTGCCTCCGCTCCCCGCGCCGGGCCGCTGCCCGGGGCCCATCCAAGGGGCTGACAGCCCTAGGCCAGGGTGGCGCCTCGGTGGGCACCGCGCTCCCCTCCTCTGGATTACTTCCCTGCTCCTGGGGCAACTTCTCCCGAGGCGGGAGGCGCTTCCTACTCGCCTCCCTTTCTCCCATCTTGGGCAAACTTCTTGGCCCTGAATGAATTTTCCTCAAGCGGATATTTCCCTCAAACGGGGTAACTGGCTCAGAAAGGGTCACTTCGTCCTTTCACCCCAGTTTTCTCCTCGAAAGCCCCCCAGCCCAGCTCCTGTGCCCACTGGCGTCTGGGCCTGGGATGTGCAGGCCAGCCTGGCCTCCTCTCCGCCGGTGGCAACTCTTTCCTCTAGCTTGGCCTTTGGGCCCAGGCTCCTGCTCCCAGAGGCCGCCGCGCCTCTCTGCCAGTGCCCAGGCCCCGGTGCTCCAGGCCCCTGGCCCAGCTGAAGGGCAGAGGAAGAGGAAGGGAGAATCGCTGGGCTGGGTAGCGAAGGCGAGGGCGCAGCGCGCCTCTGACCCGGCTGCTGTGTGTCCCCGCAGGAGGTTGTGCTGGGCAGACGATGCTGGACACGATGGAGGCGCCAGGCCACTCGAGGCAGCTGCTATTGCAGCTCAACAACCAGCGCACCAAGGGCTTCTTGTGCGACGTGATCATCGTGGTGCAGAACGCCCTCTTCCGCGCGCACAAGAACGTGCTGGCGGCCAGCAGCGCCTACCTCAAGTCCCTGGTGGTGCATGACAACCTGCTCAACCTGGACCATGACATGGTGAGCCCAGCCGTGTTCCGCCTGGTGCTGGACTTCATCTACACCGGCCGCCTGGCCGACGGCGAGGAGGCAGCGGCGGCCGTGGCTCCGGGGACCGAGCCGAGCCTGGGCGCCGTGCTGGCTGCTGCCAGCTACCTGCAGATCCCCGACCTCGTGGCGCTGTGCAAGAAGCGCCTCAAGCGGCATGGCAAGTACTGCCACCTGCGGGGCGGCGGCGGCGGCTACACGCCCTACAGCCGGCCCGGCCGGGGCCTGCGCGCCGCCACGCCCGTCATCCAGACCTGCTACTCATCCCCCGCCGGGCCGCCGCCGCCCCCCGCCGCCGAGCCGCCGTCGGGCCCCGAGGTCGCGGTGAACACGCACTGCGCGGAGCTGTACGCCTCGGCGCCTGGCCCGGCCGCCGCGCTCTGCGTCCCGGAGCGCCGCTGCTCCCCGCTCTGCGGCCTGGACCTGTCCAAGAAGAGCCCGCCGGGCTCCGCGGTCCCCGAGCGGCCCCTGGGCGAGCGCGAGCTGCCCCCGCGCCAGGACAGCCCTCCCGGCGCCGGCCCCGCCGCCTACAAGGAGCCGCCTCTCGTCCTGCCGCCGCTGCCGCCGCTGCCCTTCCAGAAGCTGGAGGAGGCCGCAGCGCCCCCGGACCCGTTCCGCGGCGGCAGCGGCAGCCCGGGCCCCGAGCTCCCCCCGGGGCGCCCCGACGGGCCCAGCCTTCTCTATCGCTGGATGAAGCACGAGCCAGGCCTGGGCAGCTACGGCGACGAGCTGGTCAGGGAGCGCGGCTCCCCCGGCGAGCGCTGCGAGGAGCGCGGCGGGGACCCTGCCCTCTCCCCCGGGGGCCCCCAGCTCGGCCTGGCACCGCCACCGCGCTATCCCGGGAGCCTGGACGGGCCGGGCGGAGCCGGCGACGGCGACGACTACAAGAGCAGCAGCGAGGAGACCGGCAGCAGCGAGGACCCTAGCCCGACCGGCGGCCACCTGGAGGGCTACCCGTGCCCGCACCTGGCGTACGGCGAGCCGGAGAGCTTCGGGGACAACCTGTACGTGTGCATCCCGTGCGGCAAGGGCTTCCCCAGCTCGGAGCAGCTCAATGCGCACGTGGAGGCGCACGTGGAGGAGGAGGCGCTGTACGGCCGGGCCGAGGCGGCAGAGGTGGCGGCCGGGGCCGCTGGCCTAGGGCCCCCTTTCGGTGGCGGCGGGGACAAGGTGGGTGGGACGCCGGGCGGCCTGGGCGAGCTGCTGCGGCCGTACCGCTGCGCGTCCTGCGACAAGAGCTACAAGGACCCCGCCACGTTGCGGCAGCACGAGAAGACACACTGGCTGACCCGGCCCTATCCTTGCTCGATCTGCGGGAAGAAGTTCACGCAGCGCGGGACCATGACGCGCCACATGCGCAGCCACCTGGGCCTCAAGCCCTTTGCGTGCGACGCGTGCGGCATGCGCTTCACGCGCCAGTACCGCCTCACGGAGCACATGCGCATCCACTCGGGAGAGAAGCCCTACGAGTGCCAGGTGTGCGGCGGCAAGTTCGCGCAGCAACGCAACCTCATCAGCCACATGAAGATGCACGCCGTGGGCGGCGCGGCGGGCGCGGCGGGGGCTCTGGCGAGCCTCGGGGCGCTGCCCGGCGTCCCGGGCCCCGACGGCAAGGGCAAGCTCGACTTCCCCGACGGCGTCTTCGCCGTGGCCCGCCTCACGGCCGAACAACTGAGCCTGAAGCAGCAGGACAAGGCGGCGGCAGCCGAGCTGCTGGCGCAGACCACGCACTTCCTGCACGACCCCAAGGTGGCGCTCGAGAGCCTCTACCCGCTGGCCAAGTTCACCGCCGAGCTGGGCCTCAGTCCAGACAAGGCGGCCGAGGTGCTCAGCCAGGGCGCGCACCTGGCCGCCGGGCCCGACGGCCGGACCATCGACCGTTTCTCTCCCACCTAGAGTGGCCTGCGCCACCCGCCTTGTCGCCCCCAGGGAGCGGCGGCCGGCAGGGAGCCAGCAGGCCCTCCCGCCGATGACGGCGGGCCTCACTGCTTTGTGCCTTTGCCCAGGGGTGGGGGTGGGGGAAAGACCCCGGGTCGGGAGTGGGATGGGGAGAGGGAGAGTTATATTTTTGATATCAGCTTTGACCAAAGGAGACCCCGGCCCCACGTCCGTTGCCTCTTCCTGTGGCTCGTTGGCCCCTCCCCAGGCTCTGTGCTGCTCTTGGGGGGAAGGGATGTCACTGTTGGGTCGCTCCCAGCCCTACCTCCGGCCCTTGCGACCACACCCATTCTCACTGTGAATCTGCCTGCTGGGGTCGGAGTGTCAGGGCATAGCTGGGGGTGTGGAGGGGACTGAGCCGGCCGGAGGGCGCCCCGCCCCCGCCCCCACCTGCCTCGGGACTGATAATGTGAAATTCATTTTGCACAAGTGGCACTAGCCCCAGGGCCAAACCTCCCCTTCCCAACCACCAAGGGCAGGGAGTTCTGCACCCGGCCTCCCATTCCCACGGTGCCCCCTTCCCCTAGGGCCCCGGACCATATTTATTGCATGCACCCCGGCGGCTCCCCACCCCGAGCCCAGGCTGGGCTGGGCTGGAACGCGGTCTCTTTAGCTCCCTTTCCCCTCCCTCCTTTGGGTTTGTATATTTTCTACTTTGTACACAGGCTCTTCTAGAGCCGCTTCCATTTTCTATACTCAACCAAACAGCAATAAAGCAGTAACCAAGGACCACGGCCCCTGTGGCTCTCTTCTGCCTCTGCACAGGACCTGGGTGGGCAGCAAACCCACTGCCATTGAGTCCATTCCTGCTCAGCAGCCCTGGGAAGGGTTTTGCAGGGCGTGTATCCTTAAGGCTTCATCTTTCTTCCAAGGAGTGGCCGGTGGGTTTGAACCTGGTTTGCGGTTAGCAGCCCCGTCTCACCCAAGAGCACCACCAGGGCTCCTTGGTGGGGTGGGGAGCCCCGGAAGGGGCTGCCCTTGCACAGGTGCAGAGCCTTGGACCTCCCCCCCCCCCCCCCCCGCCCGACACAGATCAGCGAGAGGGTGGTTTGTTTCAGAACTGAAAATTTATTAAGAAAACCAGTGCTGCCAACAGGGCAGAAAGTAGATGGGTCTCCCACCCACTGGGCCATCGGCCTTCATCTAGTGGCGAAGATCTCAAGGGGAGAGGCCAGTCTTCGGAGACCCTGGGGGACTTGTGTGCTCCCTTGGTGGGCCTCGGGTCTCAACAGTCCTATTCCTGCTGGCTTCCTGTTGGGCCCCAGGGGGGGGCTCACCTTGCTCCCAGGATCTGGGTAGCTGTACAGTCAGACAGGGACTTGGGGGCACCCCTCGAATGGTTCCAGCCATGTTTCTTCCCGGGTCCTCCTCAAACCCCCTTTGTCTCTGACCCTGTGTTACAAGGGGTCATTCGCCGTGGAAAGCCTCCCAAGTGAGACTCGGAACCTGGGTGTCAGCGAGGTGGGCAACTGAAAGAAAACTCATAGGCCAAAGGCCTTGGGTCAGTTCTTTTGGAAAGTTGAGAAAGCGAAAATAGAAAGGGTGCACACTCCAGGGGCAATGCTTGTCTCACGCACAGGCCCACCTACCATTAGACTGGGCCGCCGAGTGGAGCGTGGCAGTTTCTCAGCCCAGGGGCCTGGGAAGGAAATCTTTATTCAGCTCCTGCAAGGGTACTAGTGGAGGGGGGTTCAGAGTGAGAGCAGCAGGGCAAGGACCAGTGGGGGAGGAAGCTAGGAAACTGGGGGCGTCAACTAGATGAGGGGGGCTGGAAGGAAGGGAGGGGGAAGACAAGAAGAGAGGGAAGAGCTGAGAAGACTGGGGAATTACAGCGAGAACTGTAGTAAAAAGGCCCAAGTGTGGAGAGGGATGGGTGAGGGCCATCCGGCAATGTGGGCCTGAGAGCAGATGTCCCTTCTTCTAGATCCACGACCATCTCCGGGGAAAGCAAGCAGCTGAGGATACCGAGCCATGGGGTAAGGGCAGGAAGAAATAGGGCAGACCGGTTGTGAGGGATGGGGGCAGAGGTGTGCAGGACCCAACTGCAGGGCACAGGGGCCTCCTGGCCCAAGGAGATGGAGCCGTCCACTAAGCACACTCTTCACGGAGCAGCTGCAGCCTCTGGGACACAGACTCAGGACCGGGTGCTGAAGGGTCAAGGGATCTGTGGTTTCACCTGCATCTGATGGAACTGCTTAGCTCTCTGCCCCATCTCTGTCTGAGAAGGGGGCTAAGTCTCTGGGGTGAGATGGTCTTCCCCCAACCCTCGAACTATACAGGGGGAGGAAAAGGCTGCCAGCATGGTGGCCCATCCGGCTCGTCCACCTGCTGTCGCTGCAGCCAGCCACCTCCCTGCTAAATCTTGGCAGCCCAGGAGGGTCCCAGCAGCTTCCGCCCGGCCCTTGGGAGGGGCTCTGTGAGGAGCAGCTCCGCCACAGCACGGCCACGGCGTGGGTTGGAAGAGGATGGTTTATTGTCTGGGTGGACTGGTGGCTCAGGCACGTGGGCATCTTCCATATGCTACACTGGGTGCCTGGTGGCCTTTCAGGAATGGCTCCGTGGGGACAGGCCCCGAAGTGACCCCCTCAGCCCACCTGGGCCCATGTGAGGAAGGCTGGGATGTCTCGAACAGGCACATTCCTTGTCAGCGCCTTCACACGGAGGTTTCGGTCATCGGTCAGCAGCACCACCTCCCGCAGTAGCCGGATGGGCTCCTCTGTTGGCACAAAGAGCAGAAGGGCTTCAACAGGGAGAAGCAGGTGCAGAAGCACTGCCAGGGAAGGTGCTCCGGTGACTGACTGAGGGCTCCCAGGTCCTTTCTCTTGCCTGGCCTCTCTCTCCCCTCACTGGCTGAGAGGGGCCCAATGGACTGGCACTCCCAGGATTGTGAGGGGAGGGGAGCAGGAGCCCCTTGCCTTCTGTTCCTTCAGACTGCGGGGCTGTGCCAGGACCCTCTGCACACCCTGTCCCTCCGAGGTCAGTGGGCCGAGACTTACGGTATCAAGAGAAAGGAAACGAATGATAGATGAGAAAGGCATATGGGGGGAGGGGTCAACTCGAGGGAACCCTGATGGGCGAGGGGGCTCAATGGAGTCCCTGGGTAGTGCAGTGGTGTCCAGGTAGCCCTGAGGCTATGTGCACAGGGGTCATCTATGTACAGGGTGCACATCTCTAGCCACGCAGAAAACTGAAAAAGAATGTCAAGTCTGGGTCAACCTCCTCAAACTCTTCCTTCAGGCATCCGTCTTGCTCTGCCCCATACACATACCTAGATGTGTTTTCTTCCAGATTTTCCTGTGCAAACTTGCAAGTTTTCGTACTTAAGTTTGCTCCCCCCTCACAACACTGGGCTCATGTTAGCTAAGTTGACTTATTCTAACTATATGCTATGTTTACTTATTCAAGCTATATGTTTTAAGATCTTTCTACGACGACATAGACAGACAGCCTTCGTTTGCGTTAAGATGCCTGTTTTTAGCATGATCTTTCCTAGATCCAATGTATTTGAGAGAATTTAAACCAGGGCCAGTATCATGTAAACGACACCTCTACCCTTGGCAAGCCCAGTTGGGTGACAGGCCCACTCCTCAGTGGTAGGGCTGCCTGCTTCCTGCTGGCGGTCTGGCCAACAGTGAGGTGCAGGAAGTGTCCTGTGGTGGCACTGGCTGTGTGGGCTGGCGGGACTGGCGGGCTACAGAAAGCCAGCCCTGCCCTGAACAGTTTTCGGTTTGCCAGCTCCGGGCGGGGAGGCTGCAAACTGGCTGTCAGCCTTGGAGGGGTGGCCCCTGGTGCTGATGGTGGTGAGAGGTGGGAGGCGGGGAGGTGGTGTGATGGGAAGAGGCAAGGAGCTGGGGTGGGCAGACAGGAAGAGAAGGGAGGCCATGGGCCACCATGGGGATGCTATGAGGCCACTTGAGTCTAAGCTGGCTCCTCAGGGGTGTGAGTGTTGCTGAGGTGGCATGTGGGTCTCCCAGCTGGCTGCCCGTGCCTGGATGCAGCCTCACCAGTTCTGCCCTGGAACTCGAAGCTGGGGGGCCCCAGGCCTTAGGTCAGCCAGCTGAGGGCTGGTGTTGCTGGCAGGGGTCTGCAGGGGTTTCTGTGGATACGTGAGACATTTTCAACAATAAACATCCTCTGTTTTGACACTGGTAACTTCACTTTGTTAGAAACCAGAGACTGTCATCTTGTCAGGCCCCATCCGCCATAATCCACATGATTTTAAAATTCAACATCGTTTACACATAAACATTTGGTGACGGTTTCTCTGTGAATCTGACACGTTAATCTGCTAAGAATTTACACTGACAAATGGGGTTTGATTACACTAGCTGTTGCTGATGTAATTCTGATAGGGGTGGTCCCCAGGATGGCAATGGGTCCCTGTAGGCTGTTTGGGGTAAAGTGGGGGTGGGGCGATCAGTAAGGCCACAGTCCAAACACATCTCTGCTCAGAAAGAAACTGCTCTGAGGCTCGGGTGGGGCTACGGCAGGCTCCTAACCACACTTCCCAACAAGGCCTTTTGGAGCCCTGTCCACCTCTCCCCACCAGGCGGCTGCCCTGGCCACAGGACCCATCAAGCACTGCCAGGCTGCCTCTAGACACTGGGAGAGCCCGAGTCAGGCCTGCCTGCGGGCAGGGGGTGCAGCCCTGTGAAATGGGCCCCGGGTATCTGTGTGCACCCTCACACCTTTTCACCCCATGCCACATTTGTTGTACTCAAGACAGTGTGTCTCAGAGTTGGCTGTACTGGCACAAGCAGAAAGCCTTCATTTTGGGGGCGATGACATTTACAATGCACTCTCCCCTGCCTTCCCCTCCTAACTCTTTACTGAGTTGGGGAACCTGGGCATGGCTGCACCCCTCTGATGAACAGCCACCAGAGGCTCAGGCAGCGTGAGGGGCTGCTCTAGTGTGGGTGAGGCAAGGGGCAAGACACTCTTCCTGTCTGACAGCTACAACTAGGAGAACCAAATGAAGAGAGAGGGGAGGCTAGATGAAAGCAAACTGGGAAGACTCCACACATAAGCAGACCTGAACTGGAGACTGACCAGCACCACGGATGACTCTGAGCTACAAGACACTAGGAACTCCCTTCCCTGAAGAAGTGCCAGAATTCTGGGATCCCAAAGCGGACTACATCTGAGCCTCAGGGATCGCACAGGGCAAGTTCGAGGGTGAGGGGTCAGGCACTTCACCTGGGAAGGGAGTCCCAGTAGGGCTACCAAAAAACTAGTCTTAAAAACTAGTGGGGCAGGGAGGGGCAGGGTGGGGAGAGCTGCTCAGGCCCCACTCTCACCTCTCCAACTCCAGTTAGCCAAGAGCAGCGGCAGCTCATCAAGTACAGTCCAGGAAGGATGGCCCCACCATTTGCTAGGGACGTGCCTCTCCCCTAGGCTAATGCGAGTCAGCATCCAGAGAGGGGCTGAGGGACCCTGGGTATTCTCCTCAGGGAGGCAGAGGGTTGGCTCAGGAGACCATGGCTAAAGGAAGCCCCACTGACTCACAGAGGGCAGTCCGCGCTGTCGCAGAAACACAGGCTGGGTCTCTGGGTTGGGCTCGGAGCTAGTTGGCCCAGCAGCAGACAGTCCTTGGTAGGGGGCTGGGGAGATTTGGCCCCTTGTTGGCCTCAGCTTCGCATCCTTCAGACTTCCCACGTTAGTCAGGAGAAAGTCCTGCTCTAGGGTGGAGGGCGGGGAGGACGATGCCAAGGCAGATGCTGCCCAGGCAGCTGTGACGCCTACCTTTGTTGGCAGGCATGAAGTCCTTCGCCCTGTCTTTGCAGTAGTGGAGGCAGCAGGAGAGGATCAGGTCATCGTTGTTGCCCTAGAGGAAGGCAGTGTGAGAAGTGGGCAGAAGGGACTCTGGGTGGAGAAGCCAGAGGTATTCGCTGCCTCTGTGCCTCTGGGGAGGCCACATCCCAAAGCATCTCCCACCCTCCACCGAGCCCTGCTTAGCTGGGTCTACTCAGGGCCACCAGGGATCTGGAGGACAAGGATTGCCTTCTATTCGACTCTGAAGCTGACAGACCCTGTATTCTAAAGGCTGACTAGGGCTCTCCCCTGGCACTGGGCGGGGGGGGGGGGGTGCCTTACCAGCTGGCCAGTGATGTCCTCGCTGCGGAAGGCGATGGATTCGAGTTCGTTGCCACGGCTGGTCAGTGCCCTAAGGCAAGAGTCCCGACTCTCGAACCGTCGCTCTAGGAACTCAATGGATTTTCGGGCCTTTTCCTGTACCACGCGGGCATAGCCCCCTGCCCGGTGGTCCGTCTCTTGTCCCTTGGCCAGGCCGTCGAGCTCATTGATCACTGGAGGAACAGAACCGACAAGTTCTTAGCCTCAGCAATCACATTTGCCCTCACCCAAGGCCTTTCTTTGTCTCTAGGCACTTTTTCAGAGACCACAGAATCTGACCCACCCAACAGGTGTCTTCAATTGAACCTAGGGGCGGGCAGGAAACTTGAGGGCAAGATCTACACCAGGCTCTCTCTCTTTGGTGTGTCCTCCTCTTTCTGCTTCTTCCCCTTGGCTCTGCCCTCCTCTTAGGAGGGGACTGAGAAGGGGTTTTCTAGGGTTGCTGGATCTAGAGGAAGACACCTGACTCCTCTACTGAGTTCCTTAGGATTGAGATCATGCTGACAGGCTCCGGGAGAGGCAAGAGCATGCAGCAGCTGAAGGGAAAGATGTCTCTCTCCCCCATCTGCTGGGGACCCCAATGACAGTGGTCCAGGAAGGGCTTTGGGGCTACTGTTAATGGTCACCTTTTCTGCACCCCCATGGGAAGTTTTGGTGAAGTGTCCATGTGGGAAGCAGTGCCCACAGATCATCTGGAATAGCGCTAGTATTCCCCAAACCATGCCCTTGGGCACATGCCCCTCTTCTGATACTGTAAGGGTAGTCGTAGTGGGGTAGCTGTGTGTCTGCTGCCTGCCTATGTGTCTGGGATGTAACTTCATTTCTGGTGAAGATTCTTTCCAAAATTCCAGCCAAAAGTCTGAGGTCAAGTGGGAACTATGCACTCCTTGGGGGCTCTGGGAGAGTTTGGGGTCTAAGGCCTCTCCTCAGTGCAGTGATTCATGGCTGAGGAGTCGGCAGAAGCATGCTCTCCATGGTAGCCTGGCACTCACTGTCTGGGTATTCAGAGGCTTTCTGGAGAGGGTCCAAGAGGGAATAAACTCATTCACTCACTCCGATGCCACACACTCGGCAACCAGAGCTGCCGGGCCCTGTACAATGCATGGCTGAGGGTAGGGGTGGGGGTGTCGGGGAGGGTGTAGCAAACTGAACATCAAACAGGAAAAACTGGTATTCCACCCCAAAATCTGCTTTCCTGCTTCCAAGCTAAACAGGCTTCAAAGGGGAAGTGTGTTTGTGCTTCTGCACCAGGCAGGCCTTCTTGGTGCTGGGGTCAGTCCCGAGGAGCACAGGGCAGGTTAAAGAGCAGAAGGACCGACAGGGAAAGCTGCAGGCTAACCCTTTGCTGCTCAGGGCAGGGGGCATGAAGCCACTACGCAAAGCATTAGTGAACAGGGGTCCCTCGGGTCTACCCAGCGGGAGAAGGCTCCAGCCCCAGCAAATATGGCTTTCCCCGGCGGAGCACAAGGGCTCCCAGAGCCAGGGCTACACCTCTGGGACTTGCTGGCTCCTGAGAACACAGGAGGACACAGTGAGGCGCTTCTGGGCTGGTGACCGAGGACTTTTCCAGGCAGGGATGGTGTCTCAGACTCCTGAACAAACTCCCTCAGCGGTGACGTTTTCACTTTCCTCCTTGAAACTCTCCAGGGTAGTGGAGGCCAACGGGAACCCAGAGCACTGTGCCTCTAGATCCGTGGGTCAGAGGTGGAAGCCACTTCACCCTCACACCTGGAGTGGCAAGAGGGGAGCCAGAGACAACCTGATGGTCTTGCTGCCCTTGTCCTTCCCTGGTGACAGAAGTTGCTCTACTTCTAAAGAACACAAAGCCCTCCCTCAGGTCTCAGGGCCTGGGTTTCAGAGGTTCTGGCCAGGCCACATGGGGAGGGGGAAGGAAGACGGGGAGGGTGGAGGCAGGGAGGAGGGCTGCTTCAGTGCCAACATTCTCAGGTGGTGCTAACGTGTTTCCCACAACCCCCCAGGGTTCTGCAGCCTCTGCAGGGGCGGATGTTTCCTGCCCTTTGTTTCCACCCCCATCTGGCATTAAGACACTTGGGACTGGGAGGGAAGGCCCAATGGAACATCTTGGCATGGAATGTCAGAGGTGGCTTGGCAGGCTGACTGCCAGTTTGGCAGCTTTTCCTGAGGACAGAGCTCCCAAGCTTGTCCCTAGTGGCTGCTGAGAGGGGGACATTCCAAGCTTGGGTTCCCAATCATCTACCAGAACCTTTTCCCCACAGGGAAGTCATCAGCTCTATAAGCTGTACAAACAGCACCCAGGTCCAGAGGCTGACCCTTACCAGGGGGCCCGGGAACTCAAGATCTTCACAGACCCCAGCTCCCACCCCCAGAGTCAGAAATCTGGGAGGCCCGTCTGGGTTCTGTGGGCCAAAGAGTGATGGCGAGAAGACTGGACACTGAGATGCTGACCCTGGACTAGCAGCCTTTGACCTGACAGGAATCAAAGGCAGGAGCTGAGGGCTTGCTCTGGAGGGTCCCCGTCGGTCTGGCCTCCGGGTGACACTGGCCAGAATGCTACCTCGAACCAACAGAACGGTCATGAAAAACTACAAGACAATCAGACCAAAGGCATCTAACCACTTCAAAATCCTCCCAGCCTCCCTGCCAGACCACCCAGCAGCACCGCCGTTATCTGCCAGGGCCGAGTGTTTACCAATAACGGGAACCAGCTTTGCTGTTTTACTGCACGCTTTATAAGGCTAAAAACAAGGGCTGGGTTCATGCAGACTCTGGTTGCTGGGACACAGGGGTTCATTTGCTCAAAGCAGTGTAAGCCATGGATCAGCCATCATAATCTGAACCGCTTTGATTATTAAACAGTTTTCCTTGCCCCACACATTCCCTACTTCCCTGCAAATCCTGTCTCTCACACACACAGCAGGGCTCTGCCTGCCTGGCTCAGGCCGAGGGGTATGAGTGTGGAGGGTGCCGCGCACGTGCAGGCCGCTCTGGCCTTCCCGCCTGACTCACCGATGAGGGGCACCACCAGGATGTACTTCCTGCTCTCCAGCAGCTGTGCCAGACTGGCCAGGTGGTCAATGAAGCCGTTGGTGTCTGGGACGAGGAACAAGGGTCTGATTTCGAGCTCCATCTGCCTCATCTGACTCTGGTCCTCCAGGACAGCCTGCAGGGACACAGACTAGAGAGTGAGCCAGTAAGCAGGAGGGCCAGGCCTACCTCCACTGTGTGTCAGCATCCTGCCCCGATGAACAACACACCCGTCAGAGTAGTGCAAGCAGAGTAGTGCAGCAAAGACCAACAGACCAAATGGCCCAAGCAAGAGGGACGAATAGCCAGCCTGAAACGGTGGAAGGGCCAGAGACAGTGTCTAATAGTTGGCCCTGGGGTTAAAGACCAACCCAGGACAAGCTGGGCTCCTTGGATGACATGAAAGTGGTTCACATGGGCAGCAACACAGACATGTATGCATATCACAAACAGAATTTGATATGTCAATTTACTGTGTAACTTAAAAGAAAAAAGAAAAAGTTAAGCTTAAAGGCTGCACAGAAACAGTGATGCTGACAACGAATAAATACCGACAGTCTCCTCCAGCAGCTGGGATCCACTGGTGTTGATGAGTGAAGGCCCAGCTCACGTGTTTGCAAAGAGCAACCCCTAGAGACTGATCACAATCGTGGCCTCCTTTCCCTTGATCAACAGTGGTTCCCAAACGCTGGTTCTGCTTTGCTCCTTTGCCACAACCTGTGCGTCTACACTCTTACTTACTGAGCGACACTGACTCTGAATCAGCTCACTTGTTTGCCTGGCCTCTTCCTAAGCAGTGATGTCTGTGGACCAAGGATTTGCTATCCTAGTCACTTTTTTACACCGAGTCAGCGGGCCTTCCAAGTGCCACTTACAACCCACTTCACGGAGCCCCAGGGTCTGAACACGTTCTGCAAAGCGCGTGGCCTCACACACATTAGCCTTTCTGATTTTTGTGTCTTGCAGGAAGCTCCAGGCACATCTGCAGAAGTCCAATCTTCCCGTCTGACAGAGCCCTTCCAGAGAGCTCTGGGTATGTTCAGCATTACGGAATGTGGGTGCTCCTGGGCTACATGCTCTTTGAGGGACCAGAGCCAAGAGGGACCGACTCACTGAGCCAGAGACACCAAGACAAACCTGACCAGGGTCAGGTTAGCAGGCAGCAACTCTGCTTCACCCTCCCACAACCTCCGACCACACAGCAACTCACAGACACACTAGAGACTGGCAGGTGTGAGGGCCAGGGGAGTGGACATGCGTGCCAACTGAGCCAAGGCTCAGCGCTGGGCCCTGCCACTAACAGTCACAGCAAGGAAGACTGCTCAGGTTTCACTGACAATGACAGTAAAACTGAAAGGGCCTGGCTTCAAATGAAGGGGTGGCTTACTCTGTGACCTGCTGGGGACCTCTCCCTATGAGTAAGGCGATGCTGCCACCGCCACCACAGCTGGTGGAAGGCACAGACCACAGGACGCTGGCAGGCCTGAGAAATTTGACTGGAGAGGCCCCGTCTGCCGAAGTCTTCATCCTGCTCTGCCCTCACTAAGGGGAAGTACCACTGCTGCTGGCCATCCCCCGGGGGACGGGGACGGACAAGCCACGCGCTGGGCTTAGGTCTTCCGTAAGACTAGGGAACGGTCCCTGCGCAGGTGAACAACTCCCTGCCCTTTCTTCTTCAGGCAGGCGGGGCACTCACTCGCGCCCTCTTCCGCATTCCTCTCCCGGCCTTGGTGTCCTCCAGCAAGCTCCCACTGCCAACGGAGTGGTAACAACCAGCCTCTCAAACCACCTGTCACTCTCCTTTTAGTGCTGGCAGCAGGTGTGAGGCCTTCAGCTGGATGGCCAATGGAAGCTGAGGACAAAATGAGCTCCCCTGGGTGCTCTGGTAATAGAACGGAAGCCAGAGAGAGCCGCCAGGCCCAGGGATGCTCTTCCTGCCCGAGGCTTTGCACTGCCGTCAGGGTGAGGAAGGGGAGCAGACCAGACAGTCTCTCAGGGAGGTGGAGGCCTTTCTGATTCCCTCGGGTGGGGTGGGGGTCACGTTGTGTGAGGGTGGCTGGTCCCAGAGACACCCGCAGACAACTTCCCTTAACCTGGCTCTGCCCAGTGAGTCACCACACAACTGCTTCCTGTTCCCCACATGCCCTCACGGAGTCTCAGAAGATAAAGCAAAGTTGCCCCCTCTCCTGGGGGCACCAGTGGGCCTGGAGGTGGGGGGAGGGAGAATGTCACACATGGGTCACGAGTCTGGCTCTGTTTCTTAGCAAGAATGGCAGACAGAGGAAGGCCAGGAGTCCACAGGCACTCGTCCATGGTGTCTGTGTTTCCGGCCCTCTCTGAGTGGTGCTGTGTGTGTGTTTAGCATTTGCCCTCCCAACTTTTCCAGATTTTACCCGTCAGATTCCTGGCAGCTGTGCACGGCGCCTGTGCCGGCCGTCACGTCCCATTCTGAGCTCTGGGTCGCACGGTGAGAGAAGGACACAGGATGCACAGGGAGTGAAAAAGTGATGTCGGTGGGGAGAATGCCAAGTCCCCACTCACAGCCGTGGGACGCTTGGGGAGAAGGGGAAGCATGCTGCTGTGGAGTTCAGAGGCCGGTAGTGAGATTTATTTTTGTTTGTCTGAGTAAAAAGCTGCAGAAGCCTCTGGTGGGGGCGGGGGGGGGGGGCGCGCCATAGGAATGCTGTGATTCAGAGCGACGGGCCTTGGCTGGGAGTCAAGTGTGCTGACCTGGAAGGAGAGTCCCACAGTAACCCTTTTAACTGGCACCATGGCCAGACCGTCGTGACCCTTGGACGGTGTCCTGAGAACCCGAGGAAGGCACCAACACCCTGAGCCAGACCCACACGCCACATCACGTCCACCAGCAGGATGGTCTCTCAAGGCACCAAGCCAGCCACTTTCTCTGAGACGAGAGCGTGGCCTCAGGCACGCTAGGGGAACCAGGGGAGAGAAGGGAGCCAGACGGTAACCTCAGTAAGGAAACCAAGCGGCTTGGGTCCACAGGAAAGAGGCGTAGAGTTGGGGTGACCTTCCTTCTTCCACACAGTGGGAAGGATTTTGTGATGCTGACGTGCTGAACACGGAGAAAGAGAAAGCGGGAATGACAAAGGAAGACACTGCAGTGAGCTCACCTGGCGACTGTGGAACTTAAAGAGCCCCAGATGACGAGGCCAAGCGGGAACAGCAAAGGGCCTTCTAAGCATTTCCTTCTGCTGAGGGGCTGCAGGGAGGTGGCAGCTTCCTTCCCTCGGCAGGCCAGTCATCCTTGGGTCTCTACCCGAAACAGGCTTCATAACCAATGTGCTCCTTACATGTGAGAACACCTAGCACAGTGCCTGAGCAAATATCAGTCTCCTTTCTTCCTGTCCAAGTCCACTTTTTACCCTCCATCAACCCTGGAGTTAGACAGGGCATATGGGAAACCCCCAGGGAGCGGAGCGTGGGATGAGGAGAGAGGAGGCAGAGGACCACTGATTTCCATTACAAGAGTCACAGAAGAGTGTATGTATTAAGCTATGTGGAAGTGTGTGTGCGTGCACGCGCATGCACATGCATGCAATGGAAATGAAATTAAAAACCAGAAATCCTTGGTGAGATCACCAGTTCCTTCTTGGGCCAGCAGAAACCAAGGTGGCAGGTAGCACCTCTGCGGGTGTGGGGGAAGCGGGGCCCAGTGCCAGTTTCCCAGGGAGAGGGGTTAGCATCTCTACTTGGTATGGATCGCTAACGGCAGGACTGCAGCTCAGGGGCCTTCTCTGGATGGCCCAAGTCAGTACCACAGAGCTTAGCGCTGACTTGCTTCCTTTCGAAAAGCTGTCATTGTAACGACGGGTTTGTTAGTTCTTGTTAGACGACCTTCTCGTGTTGTACTGTATAGCTCCATGTTCCCCATAGCTCAACAAGCTCAGAGTTGAAAGACAATCTGACAGAATTTGATCTGATAACTCTTGCTCTGAGAAGCCAAAGAAGGGGCTCCTTTTCCAATGGGGGGGGGGGTGTTTTGAGGGAGTGGGGAAGGGCTAAGCATGGCCCCTCTGAGCTAACTCCAGACAGCCTCAGGGTGTCCCAGGCGTTTTGAGGGAGGACAGGACCTTGTGGATGCTGCTGGAGCCAGGGAGGTGGGAGTGGCTAGAGCCAGCCGGAGGCCTCGCCCCAAAGCCTGCAGGGACACTGGAGGGCTCGGCAGACTGATGTGCTTTCCTGCCCTGGCGTGGACGTGCCCCTGGCCTGGTAGTGCGCTGGCTCCCACCCTGCCTCCGACAGTTAGGAGCCAGGGCTGAGTGTCTGCCTTCCGCTAGCTTCCATACAGGTGTGGGGGGCTCTGTGGATGCCCCATTGTTCCACAATGTCCCCCCCACCTCCCAGCTGGGTGGCAATGTGAATGGGCTGCAGCTATATTTAGAGTAACACTCCTGGGGCCACCACAAAGGAGTGACTGCATCTTCAGGAGGGGTGGGTGGGCGGGAAGGGGACAGGAGCGCGCAGCTATTTTCAGAACACATGTCATTGCTGGCTACAGAGCAAGACTATGGCCATAATGCCGAGGGAACAATAGCTGTGGCCAGAGGAAGAGCCTGTTATGTTTCAGGTGGGATGTTTGCAACCGCTCAGGAAACCTGACCCCGCCCGACAGCAGCACGAATCACAGCAAAGCCTCCTGGAGGCAGCAAGGAGGCAGCCACTGGGGGGGGGGGGGCAGCAGAGAATCACAGGGCCAGCAGGAGGTGCCAGGAGGCCCCACCTCACGCCTGAGAAGAGTTTCAGTGACTGCTGGCCCAGGGGCCTGGGCAGGAATGAAGCACTTCTGACCAATTTCCCAGACAAACCACGGACTCTCTCTGGTTTCTGGACACCTCCCAAGAGTGGCCAGGGGAGGGACACGAGGTCCACAGAAACCAGAAAGGTTGGGCAGGACCCATCCGCCCTGCAGTTGTCACAGGCAATGAGGCACAGCCTGGCCTGGCCCCCCAGCATTCAGGGGCTTGCCTGGGCTGCTGTTCCAGCTGCACAGCTCCAAGAGCTCCCCACACCCCTTTCCTGACCTCTAGTCGGCCCCACTCACCAGCCTCTGTGCAACGGCGGAAGCAGGGAGTCCAGGCCTCACCCCCCGCCCCGCAGATGAGCTTGGGCCTGGGGGCTGGGTGGGAGCAAGGGGGAGGGTGGTGTGGCAATAGCCCCAGATCTCACTCGGATTTTACAACCATCATGGGGGCCAGGAGGACTTTTTCCAACCCCATCTTCATATCCCCTTCCCCAAACATGTGTGGTTCCTGTTTTGCTGCATCTGTAAAAGGCGCTGGGACCTGGGGACTTGCCTTACACCTCTCGGTTAACACCCCCCGAGACCGACGGAGTTCAGAGCAGTGTAATTTACAGTCCACCCGATGCTGCTTTCTTCCTTATTGTATTAGTGTGGCCCAGGTACCTGCCAACAATAATGGCCTCTAGAGCTTGGAGCCTCCCCCACTCCCAGGACAATTTCTACCTTTTCCTTGGGATTTTTCAAAAAGAGGACAAATAAGAAAAGGTTAACATGGGTTTGGAGCGCTGAAGCCCCCGTGGTTCTGGGCAGGGAGCCAATGGCCCGAGGGCACACACATGTGCGCGCTCTCCCAGAAGGGCCTTCACCGGCCCTGTTTTACAGCCACCTCGGCACAGACTCCAGGGTTCACGCATATGGCCAGACAGATGTGTCTGGCTTACGTTCAAGGCTGGAAAATGAAGAATTATGGAAGTGAAGGGCCCCGGGCATTAAAGGGAGGGGGGAGGGGGGAATTTTTCCTCTGCTGAGAAATCCTCCTGTGGCTGTGAGGCTGGAGGAAGGAGGCGGACAGGAGGCAGGGCCGCCAACAGCGGTGCATGTGGGGCCCATCTTAAAGGGGCCATGGCACCCCAAGCTCCGGGGAGCCTCCAGGAGACCCTTGGTGCTGGGGCCTGAGCACCCTCTTCTGAGGGAGCTGATGGGGAGAACCGACCTAGAAAACAGGGGTGGCCATCGGCCCTGGCAGTCACACTTCAACAAGGGACCTCTGACTTGTGAGGCACAGCACCAGGCTGGGAGAGGCAAAGCTGAGCCAGCGGCTCCGGGCAGATCCCTCATGACAGGCTCCCAGAGTAGAAGGGTGCTGTCCTCTACCTCTTTTTCCCAACAATACATATTCGCCCCTCAAACCACTGAGTTACACATTGATGCCTCTTGGTAGACAAGGGAGGGAAGGTGACTCTTGGGGCTCACACCCGTATTTTCCAAGCACCGCCACAGCAGATGTACAATACTCCTCGCCAGCCTGTGACTGAGGACCTGGTCCTCGATTCCAAGGAGTTCGTAACACCGTGGGAGAAACAAGTCCAGAAAGGGCTGTAATCTCTATCCTTGTACTCCATAAACGAAGTATAAATCAAGGCTACAGGAACACCAAGCAGAGGGCAAGAAACTCCTGGGGGCTCCAGGGAAGGTTTCCCTGGGAAGATAGAGTTTCATCTGGGGATGGGAGCAGGAAAAGAATTTCAACAGGTAACAAGAAATGTGGAGTAGGAAAAGGGCAGGACCGAACGTGACTGGGGGAACGGTGAGCCAAGAGAAAAGGTTAGCATCACTGAGGCTGGACGGACAGTTGACAGGCACTGTCTCATCTCAGCCTCGCACCAACTCTACGATACAGCTGCTATTGGCGTTTTCCGTTTTCAGACAAGAAGATAAATCATATGCCCAGTGTCACACAGCTATTAAGGGCTCATGGGAGATGAAGTAGTAGTAGAAAGGACTAGAAGAAAGTAGGGATAGCCCCAGGAAGCCATCATAAGAAACTGCACTGCATTTTACTGGCCAATCAAAGGCACTGATGACTTAGGAGCGGGAACAGTGGCTCTGCTGGGAAGAGGAATGATAAGACACCTAAAATGTACCGGAGGCAGTCGATGACAGCCGTGACCATTCACAGACCGCAAGCTCAACAGCACCCCTGGAGCTGACCAATGGCTCCCCTATAGAGACTGGATGCTACAATCCAAACAAGCACCTGGCTCAGAACAGTAGAGTGGCAATGGGAATAGAGAAGAGGGGAGAGAAGAAATGAGTGAAGAAGCAGAATTTGGTAAGAAGTTATATGGGAGGTTTAAAATCCAGGAGAAACTTGGGATGCTGCTCTAGTTGCTACCATCTACTGTGTCCCCGAAGAAATGCTTGCTGGACATCAGCTTGTGGAGACTAAGTGATGACAAGGCAGGAGGACACACATGCACGCGCGAAAGTGTGGAAGTCCAGGCGGGGAGTATGGCCAAAAGAAATCAAGGGTTTGTTTGTGCTCAAATGAGGCTGGGAAACGGCGTCAAGATTCAAAGATAGCAGGAAGTCAACTAGGATGAGGCCACGAGATGACAAAGCCAGGGTCTTGGTGGGTTCTAGCATAGTTTTCTGCAACTCCTGCCTTGCAAGTGAACAGGAGGTCAAAGAATGGAGGTGATGAGAAGAGAGAGGCTTTTTGGGAAGATTGAGGGAGAAGCAGTCCCAGGGCTGAAGCTGGAGGATAAGCCGACTTGGCTCCAGCTGAGGCTGACAGGAAGCAGCGCGGAAGGAGCCCTCACGATGGATGCTGCTGGTCGAGGTAAAACACACTTGATTCCAGCAGGGACACAACTACGTCTGAGGGATGATGGATCCCAACTGGTATTCATTCTTCTTCCCAGGCCAAGGCTCTGAGGGACTCTCTGACTAATGGCAGAGCCTAGTGACCAGAAAGAGCACATACTCCGTGGTGTGCACCATGCCAGCACTTGACAGGCACTGCGCCTCAGTTTGGTCTAACAGTGTATCTAAGGGCTAGGTGCAATTACCACTTTCACTATGAGGAAACAGGAGAAGTTAGCAACTTGCCCACAGCCACAGAGCACTAAGTTGGGGAGCCTGGGCTGCAATCCTTTTCTAGAAAATGACAGTGCTAAAGCACCTACCTCTAAGGCCCTGTGCCAAAGGAGAAGGGCAGCTGGAGAGAGCTGAACCCAGACATTCCTGAAGAGGCTGAGGAGGAGATAGCCAGATGCCTCCCCATGCCCAAGCACTCAGTGAAGGGAGATTTCCACATGACCAGCCCTCCTCTGTCTCTGCTGAGCCCAAGTGGAAATGAGCTGGGCTAGTCAGAAAGAAAAACTTGTTGGAAACAAAGGCCTGGGTACATGCATAGCCTCATGGTGGAGGAATTCCTTGTGTGGGGATTTAGTTTGTCTTGGGGTGGGGGGTATATGGGGATCTTTCATCACACTGGGAATTCAGATAAGTAGACAGTACTTAAGACAGTCTCTTCCTCTGAGAATATGTGCTCTCAGCTGAGACTCCATGGTCTCTCCAGGAATATCTGGATACAGCTCTGGGGGGAGGGGAAACCCCTGAAACTGTATGAAAGACCACTTACGTGTGGTGGGCTTGAGTATGTACAAGGGGCTTTCAAAAAGTCTCTGGAAAAATGGAAGAAAAAGATAATGGAATATTTCCACACACTTTTTGAACCCCTTATTATATTTACAGATCCTCACTGAGGGAGAAGAGTTCACCAGGCTCTCTGATGAACTCTGGAACCCAGGAAAGGGAGATTCCGGACATCAAATATGAGACCAGAATTTAGTAGTGGAGTTCTCAAATGGGCTGGTGCTAGACAGGCCCCTATGAGACGCTTCCTGAGAGAGCCCCACAGATCTCCGGCTCCTTGTCCACATCTGCCTCTGGCTCTGCACAGACACCAGCCCATCGGGGGCCACCTTGCCTCACCTGGATCTTTTCCTGACGACGCTGCTGCTCAGCAATCTTCCTGGCCAGGGCCAGCTTCTTGGCCCGGAGTTCCCTGATGTCATCCTCACCCCCGCTGCCATCAGCCTCTGACTCTTCCTCAAAATCTTCAATCACCACGTCCTCCTCCTTTGGGGGGTGGTACAAAGAGGGGGAAGAAGACACTGTGAGTCCATAATGGCATTTTCTGAGCCCACCTTTCTACCATTTCAGCCCCCCCCCCAGGTTTACTGAGACCCCACATGCAAAGGGCCCCCAAGGGGTGTGTGCCCCCCTCTAGGCAGGTAGAGAAGGGGTAGCGAGAAGCTGTCACTCTTCTACCCATAATAATTCCTCAGGACTCTCTCCTCTCACAGCACTCACAGGCACACACCACAGGACACTCCCACTGACAGACACACACTCACAACTCTTCATCCTTCTTGCACACTCACAAGGTCACGCTTGGGGCCTGTTTGCATTTGGAATCACCAAATTGGGAAACAACAGAGAGAGGGTTAACTATGCCATTTCAATTTAATTCAAGCTGACGATCTGGTAGGACTAAACTCTGGCCAACAGTTAGCTGAGAGTTAGGCACGGCCGCTTCCTTGCCACAGATGGCGCCAGGGAGCAGCGATGCTTTAGGCTAGGGGACCTTGCCCTGCTTTCCCAAGCCCACAGCCTGGTGGCGGTGGGGGGCTGCTGGGCCCTGCTGTGGAATTCACAGGCTAAGACCTTGCTCAGCTGCCCTTCCTGGGCCGGGCAGGGGCGGAGGTGGCTGCCAGGCTGGTGGAGCAGTCCCCCAGGGATGGTACCTCCCCACACGCAGCCTCTGCTCTCAGAACCACCACTCTCCGGGTGGTCCCAGGCGCCATTCCTCCTCTCTCGCTCTTGGCCTTGGTCAGTAGAGAACATGCAGCTGGCTAAGCAGCCTCCTTGGAGGGAGAGGGTTAGTGTGGGTACATGGGGAGGGCTTGAGCAAGAGAAGAGCTCTGTGTCTCTAACTGGGCGGTAACTGTGACCATGGTTATGATAGTAACAGCTACCATTTCCTGGGCAAAGCCCTGAATTGAAACAGATCCTATCCGCATTCCTATTTTCCAAGGGAATCAACCAACGGAGTTAAATAACTTGCTCAGGGCCACAAAGCTGTAAAGTGGCAGAACAGGGATCCCTACCAGAGTAAGCCAGACTCACAGCCTGTGCCCGTCACCTATTCTGGGCGGCAGCACTAGGGTCTTTTCTCTCACATGGTATACATCCTTGGGTTCCCACCACTACTACCAAGATTGCCTGCGTGGGGACCGGAAGCCCAGCTCCAGTCCTTCGTGGCTCCGTTTTGCCCCTTAGAGGCTTGCCCTGGGTCGGTTCAGTACAGACTGCTCTCTCCTCTCACTGTGCGACAGACAGTACGCAGATGGGTTTTCTTGGCTGACACTGGTAGGGTGTGTGGGTGTGTGGGTGATTCGGTGTTTAGGCTTGGGTGGGGAGATGGGAGTTTTGGTTGCATCCCCGCAGACTCTGTTCTGTTCATCAGTCAGCCTAAGTGACTGAGTCCTAGAGTGGAGGGAGAAATGAGAACTGCCATTGTCCTAAAAGGTTTCAGGGGTCTATTCACAGTCACCGACTCATCTGGCAACGGGCATGCTACCGTGTCACACGGTTCACCTCCAAAGAAGACCAGGCCTTGGGAAGGAGGAAGGCTCTCGACACACTTACTTCCCTATTCACAGGGTTAACCTTAATGGGAGTGAGTGGAACAGGATGCCTGACTGGCTCAATGGGGAAACCAGGTCTGCTCTGATCAGGGATCTATAGGGTTATCGTGGGGCCTGGAGTGAGCTTCACAGAGGTCAAAAGAGGGTCAGAGAGGCTTGTCTGAGGTTTGCTCAGCTCTCACAGCAAACGAGGAAGTGCAGGGGTTATGAAATTACACAGACCAATGTAAGCAGGGTTTCCCAGGGGCCGCCAACATAAAGGAACCCAGGAGGCAAGTTGGAAAAGGGAGAAGTGGGTAGCTTGGTGTGGGCCACAACCCTTGTAGCAAAGCCTTCAAACAAGGTGGGGAGTGTGGCACAGAGACCATCTGGGACCAGAGTTGGTTTGTTCTTTGTAAGAGAAGGGAGACCCTTTGGACTTTCACACTGTGCCCCTTCCTCACTTGTCTGACCTCAGGTGCCACCGTGCAGAGGGCAACGTGTCTTATAGCAACCCTGAGAACTAGCCTTGCTCATCTTCCATTGCCTGCCTGAGCCTCCAGGTGACAATGAGATACACCCCGCTTCCCTATGCAGTGCCCAAGGCTTGGGTGGCACTGCTCTGCCCGCCTGAGGCCTGGCCACTCCAATGGCTTTAGCAAACTCATTGTCTCCTCCCATGCTGACAGCTCATTCTTTCCCGTTACTCCCTGCCCAGGTTTCATCTGGAAGAGTCTCCCATCATGGGCTCAGTTTTATCCCTGGAACCACCTCTGTCCTGGAAGCTGAGCCCTGTGTCATCAGGGGAGGGGTGGGGTTCTCCAGTGAGTCTCATGAAGGCAGTCCAAGACTCTGCTCTGAAGACTCTGAACCAAAGGTGGCCACTCTATCACTGCCTCAGATCACAAGTGACAGCTTCCAGCTGACATCTGGCTCGCCTGGCCTGTTGCTGATTTCATCCTTGCACCCCACCCTGCTTCACCAGGCGCTTGAGACTGCTGCGGGCCAAATGACTGTGCTGGCCTATGGGTGACCTGGCCTCTGGCTAGAATTACTTCTGTCCCTTCCCCAAGTCCCACGTTTCTTCCCACCTAAGCCCCTCTGCCTTTAACACTGTGGGGTAAAAGAAGGAGTGCTGACAACCTCCAGGTTAAAGTGGGGTGTGCATATACACACACCCAGACAAAGTTACTCACACCCAGCTGTCAGATACACAGGAGGATGGCTGGCAGTGATATTACATGCATATATGCTCTGACACTGCCACACACTCAAATCTACTCACACGGACTAAGGACCCACAGGCAGCAGAGAGCTGCAGCAGTGTTGAATGTAAACTGACATACACACCCAGCACAGATGGACCCACATCAACAACCACATTCAGAAAGATGGATGCACACACAGCAGGGTTGTGCATCTGCTGTGATGCTTATGGGGCGGGGTACACTGGCACGAGAGAGACCTTGAGCGTGCCTGTACACATGTACATACGCGCGCGCACACACACAGAGTGAAGCAAGGGATACAGGAACAACCAAGGGCAAACAAACAAGAGGAGAATTCCTTAATCACATCAGGATGTGCAGGAGGGAGGGAGTAAGAGAGGGAGGGCAGGCTGAGGGAGGGGGTGATTTTCCACAGGGGCCAGCAATGTCTGCTCTTCCTGTACGTGTGCTGGAGGCTGGAGTTCAGGCCTGTGCTGCACTGCGCGCCACACGTCTATAAACTTGATCCTCAGCCTGAACCCGAACACCCCCCTCTCCCCACGCGCTTTCTTAAGCCTCCAGAGCTGCACATTATTAAACTCTCTTTCTTCCCCTCCCTTCTCCTCCAATGCAGCATGAAAAAGAAGCATCTGGAAGTCGTAGTGGAGTGAGACGGAGGCACCAGGGTGGGACTGGCAGAAAGGGGCACCAGCAGAGTGCACTCTTGAGAAGCTGGCTGGTCACGTGAACACAGACACAGCTCTGAGTGGTTATAAATAACCAGGAGATGCAGCAAAGCCACGAGCAGAACAGGGCTGGGGTGGGGGAGCTTCCCTCTGCCATCGCGCTCTTCCCGCACAGTACCTCATCTTCCAGTTGTTTTCCCTCTTGGCTTCCCATTTCCTTTCCCATGGTGTCTGGGACGGGTGCCACTGACACATATTTTCCACCCTTGAATGCCAGCAGAGGCTCTTCTTGTCCACAAAGGGCTTCCAGAAAATACTTCAGCACTGTGACCCTTTTGCAGTCGGCTGCAATAACCTACAGGGTGAGAGAGAGAGAACAACAGGGAAGATGAAGAAGGAGACTGCTGGCAGAG
This sequence comes from Tenrec ecaudatus, assembly GCF_050624435.1. NCBI lineage: Eukaryota > Metazoa > Chordata > Mammalia > Afrosoricida > Tenrecidae > Tenrec > Tenrec ecaudatus. The sequence goes on along the minus strand of NC_134539.1, from coordinate 109,739,309 downwards.
GGGCACATGAGAGATGTGGCATAGTTACTGGGCAAGGGATGCAGGGTGAATGAGTGTGTGTGTGAGGGCGCCAAGTGGGGGCCGAGGATCAAGATCTTTCAAAGTCACCCCCACTTCTCTGGGGTACCAGGCAACCTCAGAACCAACACCAGGGTCCTCGCAAGTTTGCTCTTTCTTTGTTTAAAGTTCTGATTAAAAAAAAAAGTGGTTCTCCTATACTTGGTATCTAAGTGGCAGGAGGAGGATGGAAGGCAGAAAGAAGGCAGGGCTTCATGGAGCATGCTCTCCTGTCCCCTCGCTGCCACTCCAGACTCTCCTCTCAGCTTCCTTCTCTCCAGACTCCCCAAAGAGCTTGCAGCCTGAGTGCAAAATGAATGATGAGGCCTTTCTTCGCTGTTTCATTTCAGCCAGATCATTGTGGGCTTTCCCTGACAGGTTCCTGCCCCACCTAACAGCTCCTCGGGCTCAGGAGACTGGGGTCAGGCAGGAGACGATCAGGAGAAAGGAGACAGGCAAAACCGGTGGGGCTGTTTCACCAGCTCTCTACTTCTCCAGGGGTTCCCGCCACCCTGCTCCCATGTGGCCATATCAGTACACGAGCCAGTCTTGTCAGAAAGGCTGGGCTGATTTAGCTGAAATGAAATCCAGCATCTGTAGCCATTGTCTCCAAAGTGTCCGTGTCTTAGCTGAAGCTTCCACAGCCAGCCAGCCTGGGGTGCTTCTGGGTGAGCACATGTGCCTGCGCTCATGTCGGCCATCATGTGAGCCCTCGGCACACTCCCTGCACCTCTCCTCGCTGCTGGCAGGGTCCTCACCAGGGGGCTGCTGGTGCTGGGAAGGAGGTGAAGGTCACATGGCATAGGGAACAAACACACTTCAATGGCCATATAAGCCACATGGTGGCAGAGCTCCTTCTTCCTCACTGATTAAGGCTCTCCCTATGCCACAGTCCTTTTACTGCGTCCGTATCTCATAAAGTAAAACAGATTTACACGTCTGTACTGTACAGTAAAGGGCCGTCAGCTTGTTTGCTCATTATTTTACAGGTACACAGGTGGTCAGGACCACATCTCAGATGCTCGTATTTCACTAGCAAGGGGGCTCAGGGCACACAACAAGCGCACAGTGAAGACTGGTGGGCACAGGGATGCTGGCCTGGATATCATCACGTGCACAGAAAGTAGGCATGGCCCAGGTCCTCTTGGATGCTGTGGAAACTAGGACTACTCTGTCAGCTGCCGGCCAGGAGCTCTTAGGAGACACCTGTCAACTGTGGGCTCCCTGACCCCACTCACACTGGCCACTAGACTGTGCCCAGGAGTGGTCTTTGCTGCCAGCAGCCCTGCTACTGCCTTAGGCCAGAATCACAGGCTAAATTCCTCAAGCACCTCCACCTTCAAGGTGCTCGGCTAGCCAGACGAGGTTCAGGAGAGAAGACTCGCCTTGAGCTTGGCGTGCCCAGTCCCAAGTTCACCTCCTGGGAGGCGGAAGGAAGCTCTCTGTGGGCCAGGGCAGGTGACGATGGGGCCCATCGCGTGTGTTGAGGCATGTGATGAGGAAGGCTAGAAATACAGAAGCAGGGGCTAAGAGGCATTAAAGAGCAGAGCTGAAATGAGTAATAGCCTGGCAGGCAGCACGCACAGTGGCTCCCTGCATCCCCAGCCTCTCACTCGCAGAGGAAACTTCTGCATTTCCACAAGACTGCCAGTTTCCTCTCTGTGGTCTAATTTTAACCACCTTGTCGTTACAGTGTGTGTCAGCCACCTGACCCCACCATGACCTCTGACCTTATGCCCTAGCTACTGCTTGCACTATGGAGAATTATGTAATGGGCTCAGGACTTTCCTTTTCGGTGTGAGGACATTCCCACTGAATGGAGAGGAGGTGGGGGTGAAGTAATCCGGGAATAGAGAAGCTCAAGCTGGGTCCCTGGCGTCACCTTGATGGCGGACAGGAGGATACTGGCATCGCTGCTGAATGTGCAGCAGAAACCCGCCCGGAAGGGTGTGCGTGCGGACGGCTGTGTGCTTGCTGGAAGGCAGGCAGCGTTACTGTGAGTGGCGCATGGGTGGGCGGCAAGGTGTGCTAAATGGCTAAGAGGAGAAAGGCCACATGTGTGGACGTGGGCTGAGTGGAGACGGGGATTTCCAGGGCACAGCAGGACCCAGGGAGGTAGACATCCTGAGCCTGCCTGCGGCACATCCTTAAAGGATCAGTGGGGATTGTCAATCATGTGGACACAAAAGCAGAAAGGAGGTGCCCCTCTCCTAGCTTTATTTCATTTCCCCCTTATTTAGAAAGGAAGAACCTGGCTTCCTTAGGGACTGGGTTGGCTATGGCCATTAGTCCTTGCCCTAGAGCAAGGGCACTCCTGACTGATTTTCAAAGGACATTGACACACCAGGTCTCCGGGCTGATGCTAAGAAGCCTGAAAGTGGCCTATCTGCTCAAAGACTGGTTAGCCTGGGGTTCTTTTGGGCAGAGTGTCCTTTCTCCTTTGCGATCCCCCCAGCAGGGTGAACACAGCTGGGTGATGTCATGAGGGCTCTACAGGAGAGCTCCAGCTGTGCAGGACCTGGGAGGCCTTGTGGCAGAGAGTTGAAGGCTTGCCAGGGGCACAGCGAGCTGCCTTTGTCCAGGCTGTCTGCTGCAGCATTTGCATTAAGGCAGGAGGAATAAGCTCCTGACCCTGGGGTGCAACAGAAGCTTATGGGAATACACTCCTAAACTACTGTCTCCCAGAGTGGGCAATACAGCCCTTGGGGAGTGGGCTGCACTGGAAAAATCCAGGGAGGCACACACAAAGACCTTATCCTGAATTATGACCTATATATAGTGGAGATGTTGAGTAATCCCCCCTACACTGAAAAGGGGGAGCAGGCCAAACAACTTGGGGAACTTATGTCCTAGACAAAGTCTGTAGCATTTGTCGGAGGCAAAAAAGTAATACCACCACTAAACCCAGTTTTACTATAGCTAATAAGGGACACTATGACAGGGGAAGTCCTTCAACTACCTACAAAGAGCAAACTCCAAGATTGTTTTTGTCTGGGGGTGGGGGGAGGACTTCCTGGTAAGAGAGGGGTTAACCCTAGTCTCCTTGCTCAGAGATGAAGGAGCCCAGATGAAGTCTATGACATAATTTCCACAATAACTGTTCATGAGCATATTTTTCCATTCTAAATCAATGAAAAACAGAGAAGGTAAGTGGTATGTACATTGAAGCTCTGGGCATCTAGCTTCTTCAGAGGTGAGGGAGCCAGGCTGCCTGGGGCTGGAGGTAGGTGAAAGGACTGCTGGCCAGGGAATACCCATGGGAGACCCGGGGACCAGCACCTACTCAAGGGCAGTCATGGCCCTCGTGGAGGGAGACTCACTATGGAGATTTCCAAGGACTCTAAAGCCACAGGCAGAACACTCATGCAAACTTTCCCCATCAGTCTAGAAGATAGGCTTTAGGTTGGGGGAGACCTAGGAGAAATGTGGGCAAAGAAAGTCCCCTCCCTTCTCCTGAAGACCATCTGAGCTAGCCTGCCCCATTAGTGGGAACTGAAACCTCAAGCTTCTGGGCTCCAGTTATCACCCTCATCAGGTCTACACGCAAAGCACCAAGCAGAAAGGAAAACTGAAAGTGAGATGTGGTGAGGTGATACCGGAGTCTGTCCTGTCCCAGGCTCAGTTCCTTAGAGAGATAATATGAGCACACTATGGGGGAGGGGGGCCGAGCCGGTAAGTGGGGGCTGGAACTATGGAGATGCCTCCGTTTGGAAGAAAGCGGGAAGAAACCTCTAGGTGGAGAGAAAAGAGAAGAGAGCAAGCAGGCTGGGTTATCTGGTCTGGGTTATCTTAGGTGAGAAGGTAGGTGAGTCAAGAATGGGGTTTTCTGAGAATGGGCAATTGTCCACACACCCTGGGTCTAAGGACAGTGCCAGTAGGGGTCTAAGCTTAACCTGGGTAGAGGTGCCCAGGAAGGAAGAAAGAGACACCTAGGCTGCCCTCTATGGAAGGATAGGGGAAGGTTGAGAGAAAATAGAACGAAAACTTATTGAGCACCTCCATGTGCCAGGCACCACATACTGATGTCCTCGCTTCAGATCAGCCATGGAGAAGGAGACAAGGCCCTGCCCCAGGCAGGGGACTTGGGGTCAGTGGTCTTAGGGAGCTGAACCAGGAGTTCTGGAATGAAGGACTCACTTTATCTTCGGCGTGTTCCCATTTTCTACCAACAAGCCTCATGGAAGGCAAGAGCACCAACAGTTGCTAGTCAGATCTTTTTGTGAGCTTTGGGTTTGGGGATCAGAATTTAAATTTAACACTATCAGCCAGTTTCAGTTTTTTTCCTAGTCATAAATAGTCTAGCTTGCTACTGCTGCTCTGGTTAAAGAGAAAAATCACAAGGGGTTTCCCCACAAACGCAAGTTTACAGGTTGTTTTTCTTGTTTCTCTAAGTGGAGCCAATTATTCTCACATTTGTTGAAACCTTCAATCAAACTTTATAGCTTGTTAATTTTACAGAATGTCCTTAGAGCAAATAAGATGCAGACAGGAAAGTGAAGTCTTGCTGAGATTATTAAAGAACCTTAAAATAGCCTACAAATCTACCACCAAAGCTGGCAAAATACAGGCTTGCCTGGCTGGCTTCTGAGGTCAATTAGCAATGGGTTAATTATCATCTTTAATGAGCCAAACCTATAGGATTGGCTACAAAAAATTTAACTCAAGACTATTGTGTTTTTACAAACTGGGAAGCTCTAAGCTATACAACTCCCCCTTGAAGGACTATGAAGGGCAGAAAACACCAATTCGTGATTGCCAGGAGTGTGGGTCAGCTTGAGAAGGAGTCTGCCGATGCAAGTTTAGACACAGAAATAAACGCTCCACGCAGGGAATCCTCTGGCCCCAGGAGGACAAGGAAATGGCTCGCTCACATTCTTAGAGAGAGGGGCTTCTTGGCAGAGAGCAGACTCTAGGGGCAGAAGGGGAACTGGCCACAAAGGTGCACAATCACTCTGCAGGCAGAGGCAGAAGTTTGGGATTGGAAGGTCCGGGCAAGGGTAGGGAGAAGAGAGAGATTCAAATGAGCTGGGTCAGAAGGACTGAGTATAGAATTGAGATTGTGGGTCACAGGTCAGTGGTGAGAGAGAGGAGAACCTGTGCATGCAGGGACTGACTGTCAAAAGGGAAATGTGAGAGAAAAGGCCAGGGTCCCTGTGCCAACCACCCCTGGGCATACTGTCTAGCCAACTCCCACAACCTTTCACTCGTTCCCTAACCCTATCGCAGCAGGGCCTCATGCCTATGACAGGCAGCTAAATAAGCACGGGCCACTTCCAAACCTTTTCTAGTCATCCGGCTGGGTCTGTGCTGGTTGAGAAGCCCAGATGAACCCCGAATGCAACTGGCCAACCCCCAGCAGTCACACCATTGTGTGAATCTAGTTCCAACAACTGTGTTTTCTTTGCAGAGGAAAAAGTATGGGCTGTCACTGATCAGCTGGCAGAGGGAAGTGACACTTTGGTTTCCCTACACACATCCATTCTGTGAGTGCAAATGTACATGTGGGTGGACACACTACCCCAAAGTCTCCTGGATAGAGGTTGGCAATGGTTAGGGAGGAAGATTTAGGTAATAGGTAGGTCACACCAACAGAGTTTTACTGAAGATTCCAAAGGTACAGGTCTTTGGCTGTTGGGAGGAAGACTGACACGAGAAAGGTAGTTGGTTGGGAGAAGCTGAGATGAACGAATGGGGCTCAAGCTGAAGAGCAGACAGTGGCAGTGAGGAGGTAAGTACTGCAGGAAAATGGGTCTGTGGTAGTTACATAATCTGGTGTCAATTTGAGAGGAATTATGAGTGAAGGGGTGGAGTCTGGTCTGTCAATTAAGATATAACCAATGAGGCCTCTGTGTGGGTCTGGCCTTCTTCTGAGAACTCTGGGAATTCCTGGATTTTCTCCTTGGAGGTGGGAGACGCTCTCTCTGCTCCCTCCCTTGGAGACTACCTACTGGCAAGACACATGGCACTATGCTGATAGACCCCGTGCCCTGGGAACTGGAGGAACCACATGAAGACCCCTGCCAGAGCTGAGATGCTTCTACCACCACTGGATCCAAAGACTTTCTACCCACTGGCCTGTGACCGTCCCGCATTTGATGTCATTGCATGTTTGGTGGGTCTGAAGAGGACTTTATAAATTGGTACTAGACATATGAGCTAATAACCAGCTTACAGGCTTGGACTGGCCTGGGTCAGGATGCTTTATGTATAATTACCCTTTATATAAAACTCTCCTACACACATATGAGTGTCTGTGGATTTGTTTCTCTAGTCTACCCAGACTAACACAGGGACCATTTTGGGAAGAGGCAAGACAATACAGGAGGTTGGTCAAAACCCTCGTCTTCGGAATCAGACAGACCTAAGCTAAGTCTTACTTACTACTTTCCTGCTGTGTGTCCACAGACAGGCTATTTGACTTCTCCGTCTGTAGGTTCATAAGAGGGAAGGCAACTTTGTGCATTCGAGGATTTTATGAACAAAGGGAAGGAACAATGTAGAAAATAAATACATTGGAACCATATCATCTGGTAAGAGTTAATAAACAGGATGTACACAGAAATCTAAAAACCCCACAGTAAAAAGGAAATAACTGAATGTAAAAATGGGCAAAGGACTTAAACATTTCACCAAAGACATACAAATAGCCAAACAAGCACACGAAAAGATGTTCATTAATCATAAAGAAATGAGAATTAAAATCACAATGAGATACCACTTCATACTCAGTAGAGGATTATCAGAAAAATGAAAAATAACTTTTAGGGCGTTGGGATGTGGAGAAACTGAACCCTTATCTACTGTGGGTGGGACTAGAAAATAGTGAGGCGGCTCCTCAAAAAGTCACCTGACAGACTGCCACCTGGCCCAGCACTGACATGCCTTGGTCAAGAGCCAGCAGACTTGACAGCAGGCACTCATCCCCACAGACACTGGATCACTACTCAAAATGGCTGAAAGGTAGAAATCCCCATGTCTGCCTCAGCAGATGGACGAACAAACACGAAAGATGAATGGAATACTATTCAGTCATAAAAAGAAAATCCTGATACATGTTTTGAAAACATTAAATGAGTGAAATTAAGTCAGACACAAAAGGAAAAATATTACATGCTTCCATTTATATGTAATATTTAGACTAGACAAATGAGTAGAGATAGTAGATTTATTAATGTTCATCAGGGGGATAGGGAGTATTATTTCTTAATTAAAATTTCGGTTTATGATGAAAATTTTGGAAGTGGATCATGATGGTGGTGAATGTAATGGCTACCATGAATTGTATTTGTTAAAGACAGCAAATTTTTGTTATATATATATATATATATATGTTATACATATATACATACATGCTCTACCCAATAAAATTAAAAGTATAAGGCACATCAACTAATTAGCAATTTCCTGGGTCCATTAAGCATTCAATAAAGCTGAGTTTTTCTCCCTGGCTACCTCCTTCCACCTGCTCCGAGGAAGAAGGAGGCATTTTGTCCAACACCGTTGAGATGTTCTGAGGGAGCCAGACTCAGAAAGCAGCGAGGTGGGAAGCTAGAGGCTGACACATAGCCTGAGCTGAGGCGAGAGGCCCTGGAATGCTCACCTGACTATTGAAGCTGCTGAACTATTTTAATCAGCACTAAGTGCTAGATCTAGGCTGTCTGGAGTAGGCCAATGGTGAAGGGAGTATGGGGCCTCACTTCAGCTGTTACTCTTCTTATTCTCCAACAAGTTCCAGGATCTAAGGCGATGCATGCATGCAATCTACAGGACTCTAGAGGTCCCAAGGGTGTGGGTTTTGGAACAAGTGTGCCACAAATGTCCAAATCAGAAAGAAAATCCTGCAGGAACCATCAAAACCACCTTATCTATCTGGCCCCTTCATACTGGGGTGGGGATGTTGCTTTGCTAACAATACCCTCCTTAAAGAAACCTAGCAGGATCCTTGTTCCATCTGTTCCGCTACGAGCCTAGTGATGCGAAAATCCTCAATACAGCGTTTTCTACCCACCTGAATTTGCCGGCGCTTGCACCTTCTGAACAAAGCCAGAGAGGAGCCTGGTCTCTCCCGGAGCTGATTACAAGCTGGCTATGTTTGAATCGTCCTCTCACAGAAAGAAACGAGTCTCTTCTACAGAGCTGCGCTGCGCTCCGCTGTACCAGCTAGGTGAATTCTCAGCAATGAGTGAGACACAGAGAGCAAGCTATAGGCAGCAGTAGCTTGGGCTGCAGGCCAACGCTGCTTCCCCTGCAGAGTGCTCCGGGAGCAGCCACCCACATTGGCAGGGTTTAGGGGCGGATACTGGCACTGCCAACACAAGCCTTTCAGGTTTGGCTGGCTTGAGCTGGTCTGAAACCTGGAAGGCAGGTGCTGGCCCCTCACTAAATGAACCAGCAGGGGAGGCTACAAGCTCAGCCCCTGGGGATAGTCTGCCTCAGCCTGCAAACACCACACGCAGGCTGTTTCTACACTGCCAGTTTGTTCTGGGAAAGGAGCATACTGAATGTTGGGCTACGGTCACGAGGCTCTTTCCCTAGATCTACTCCTACTTTTATCTATTCCATGGGGGGGGGGGGGGGAGTTCTCTCAGACCTCTGCAGCACTCAGTACAAGCAGTCAACACCCACAAATATTTACTGTCTGTTGATCTAGGTACTGTTCTAGGCCCAGGGAATGAATTGAGCACAGAAAACACAATTGCTGAACTAGTGGAGAGTGGGATAGTCATACCTGTGAATCAAAAGACTCTCTCCAACAGGAGAAAGGAGTACACGCACTGCAGGGTGCACCCTTCCCCCAAACCCCTGCCCACCAAACCCCAAATCTAACTCACTGCCATTGAGTCCATTCCAACTCAACTTGTGGGTTTCCGAGACGGTAACTGATTATGGGAGTGGAAAGTTCTGTCTTTCTTCTGTGGAGTGGCTCTTGACCTTGCGGTTAGCAGCCCAACGTGTAACCACTGCTTCATCAAAACCAAAACCCAGCTCACTGCCACTGTGTTGATTCCAAATCATGGCGACTCTATTGGACAAGACAGAACTTCCTCTGTGAGTTTCTGAGACTATAACTGTCCCCATGGAGCAGTTAGTGGTTTCAAACTGCTGACCTCGCAGTTGTCAGCCCAATTCATAATCACTCTCCACTAGGACCCCTGGAAGGCCCTAACAATGACAATGACACCACCACCATCACCACCACCACCACCAAACACACTGCCATTGAGCTGATCCCAACTCATGGCAACCCTATAGGACAGTGGTCAACAGTCTGTGGGTCTCAACCCCTTTGGGGGGGTCAAGCGACCCTTTCATAGGGGTCGCCTGATTCATAACAGTAGCAAAATTACAGTTATGAAGTAGTAATGAAAGTGGTTTTATGGTTGGGGGGGGGTCACCACCACATGAGAAACTGTATGAAAGGGTCACAGCATTAGAAAGGTAGAGAACCACTGCTACAGGACATGGTAGAACTGCCTCTGTGGATTAACTCTTTATGGGAGTAGAAAGCCTTCTCTTTGTCCTGAGGTGTAGCAGCTGGTGGTTTGAACTGCTGGCTTTGAAATTAGCAGTACAACATGTCCAACCACTTTGCCACAAGGGCACCTCCTAGGATCTCAAGAGGGTAGAATTCACATCTCCTTCCCCAGGGAAGGGAGGGCCAGCCCAAAGAGCAGAAAAAGCTCTCTGCTCCCTCAGGGATCTTAGGATGTCAGGGTTGAGCATTCCCTGGGTTTAGCCTTGTTACAGAATGCATCAGCCTGAACGCTCTCTCCATCTCTCCCACTGTGTCCCAGGCCTGTGCAAGCCCGCTGCCAGCCAACTTCCCCACGCTCAGCACTGCTTGCTCCAACTCACTAATCCTGGGCTCTAGGCAACCCTAGATGAGATGCCTCTGTATGCCATTTGCTCCCCTTTTGCACCTCTGAAACTTTACAGACGATTCCCCCAATCTACGGTGACTTTTCCTAACACCTTGGGGGAAAAAAAGCCTAGTTTGCCTGCCTTCCACAAATCTCAAGGCTGTCCTCCGACAGGGACTATGCTAGGCACCCAGGGGACACACATAGAAGGCAGATGCAGTCCTCAACCTCACAGAATTCTCAGACCCGAGCCGGTGACTCTACAGTAATCTAACACTTACCTCCCCACCCTTCCAAGTACAGTGGGACCTTCAGCACCTATGGACTTTCTTAATCTTCTCAGACCTCACAAGCAGCCCTTAATGTCTGTATTTATTGTTCACCTGTTATCTTGTCCTGTGATTGGAGGGGGGTTTAACAATCATTGAGTCATAACAGAGCCTCCCTTACAACACACCCCAGGAACAGTGCTCTGATCCTTTCTTTTTAAAAAAATAATTTCATTGGGGCCCCTTACAGCTCTTATAACATTCCATACATCAATTGTATCAAACATATTTGTACATATGTTGCCATCATCATTTCCAAAACATTTCTACTTGAGTTCTTCCAATCCTTTCTTGACTACAATACTTTAGGTGAAGAGGATTCAAGACCCCGGAGAAGCTTTATCTAATGTTTAAGAAACACATACTATATATATATATATATAGATAGATATATATATAGCGCTTCCTCAAACTGCAGCCCTCTGAGGACATTTATCTGGCCCGCCAGGTGTTTTTGCCCTGTTTGTTTTTTTACTTCAAAATAAGGTATGTGCAGTGTGCACAGGAATTTGTTCATATAATTTTTTAAACTATAGTCCGGCCCTCCAAGAGGTCTGAGGGACAGTGAACTGGCCCCGTTTAAAAAGTTTGAGGACCCCTGCCATATATACTTGTGTATAAACCGAGGGTTTACAGCACATTTTTAATGCAGTTTTTGTGGCAAAATTAAGTGCCTCAGCTGATATTCGGGTTGGCTTATCCTTGAGTACAGTAAATGGTTTGACTGTAACTCCCAGCAACAGACTTCGGTGGCCTACCTAAAACACTTCCAGTCTTGGCCAGGCTGCACAGGAAGCCTGCTTCACAGTGCATCTTGGGGGAGTCGCTCCTCTGTAGGCTTTTCTAACTGGGAGGATGAATGTTGCTTTCACCTCCCTGACTTCAACTTATTTGAAGTCTGTGGCGTGGTGCTATACTGCCTGTAGGCTAGACAGGCACCACTTCCTTCCACTGCTCCTCACATTAGCTGTCTCGACATCCTGCTTACTCTTTCACCAGGACTTGCTCTAAGACTACTTTGTATCCTACAGTAAGTGCCCACTTGGGATCTGGCAAGTGAGAACAGTGCAGGTGGCCTCTTCCTTGTTCTGTTCTGGAAGCCATGATTCTATGAATAGGCCAAGGCCATGATTCATTTATTCACTACATGTTGCTGTTGCGAGCTACCTTAGTCAGCCCCCAACTCAAGGCAAACCCACAACTGGTTGAGGCTCAATTGCTGCAACTCATAGAATCTTCATTGGCTATTGTTTGGAAGTAGATGGCCAGGCCTTTTTTCCTAGTTTGCCATCGCTCTACTGAAACCTTTTCAGCATTACAACATGAAAGTCACCAGAGATACACCGGCTGGGAATTGAATGTAAGGGGAGTTCTGTCACTGAACAACCGATGTCCACTGACACAGTGAGTTTTAATCAACAAAATCCCTACTGTGCCCAAATCATCTCTCGCCATCCTGAGTGCCACATCTCCACCATACCCTTTAATAATACTACCCTTCCTGGGGTCTCCCCTCGCTTTAAGAAACCCTATCTATTACTGACTCTTGGGCTGCGACTTACTACTTAATTTAACTTTGGGGATAAAGGTAGGGCTTTCCACTTATTTATTAACATTTTATTATAGTTTGGATGAATGTTGACAGTTTAGTTTCCAATTTATTTATTTTATTCCATATTGTTATCTATTTCTCTGATTGTAACCCATCAAATTTGCTTTGTAATCTCAATTTGTCTTTTTTCTTCCCTTATTAAGATATACTAGGGCAAGCATTGTTAATATATGTAGTATATATAAATAATATATATAAATACAAGGCTTCAAAAAACTCATGGAGAAATTCCATTATCTTTTAATTCTATCTCCCCACAAATTAAAAAAATCATTTTATTAGTGACTCATACAACTCTCATCACAATCCATACATACATCAATTGTGTAAAGCACATTTGTACATTCATTGCCCTCATCATTCTCAAAACATTTGCTCTCCACCTAAGCCCCTGGCATCAGGTCCTCATTTTTTCCCCTCCTTCCCCGCTCCCCCCTCCCTCATGAACTCTTGATATTTTTTTTTGAACTCTTGATATTTTATAAATTATTATTCTGTCATATCTTGCATTGTCCGATGTCTACCTTCACCCACTTTTCTGTTGTCTGTCTCACAGGGAGGAGGTTATATATAGATCCTTGTAATCGGTTCCCCCTTTCCAACTCACCCTCCCTCTACCCTCCTGGCATCGCCACTCACACCACTGGTCCTGAAGGGATCATCTGTCATGGATTGCCTGTGTTTCCAGTTCCTATCTGTACCAGTGTACATGCTCTGGTCTAGCCAGATTCTTAAGGCAGAATTGGGATCATGATAGTGGGGGAAGGGAGGGGGGAATAGGAAGCTTTTAGGAACTAGAGGAAAGTTGTATGTTTCAACATTGCTACATTGCACACTGACTGGCTCATCTTAAGGGGATATCCAACTGCCTACAGATGGGCTCTGGGTCTCCACTCAGCACTCCTCATTCACAGTGATATAATTTTTTGTTTTGATGATGCCTGATACCTGATCCCTTTGATACCTTGTGATCACACAGGCTGGTGTGCTTCTTCCATGTGGGCTTTGTTTTTTCTCAGCTAGATGGCCACTTGTTTATCTTCAAGCCTTTAAGACCACAGTTGCTATATCTTTTGATAGCCAGGCACCATCAGCTTTCTTCACCACATTTGCTTATTCACCCACTTTGTCTTCAGCGGTTGTGTCGGGAAGGTGAGCATCATAGAATGTCAGTTTAATAGAACAAAGTATTCTTGCATTGAGGGAGTACTTGAGTGGAGGTCCAATGTCCATCTGCTACTTTAATACTAAACTTATAAATATATGCACATAAATCTATTTCCCCATACTCATAAATATATTTACATATGTACATGCCTTTCTTTAGACCTCTATAAATGTCCTTTGCCTCCTAGCTCTTTTCTCTATTTCCTTTTACTTTCCCTTGTCCCACTATCATGCTCAGTGTTCAATGGGTTTTAGTAATTTCTCTTGATCATGCTCTACCAGGCCTCCTATACCCTCCTCACCACTGGTTTGGATCGCTTGTTGTTTCCTTGTCCCTGGGTTTGTTAATATCACTACCTTTCGCCCCATCCTCCACTCTCCCCCTCTCCGATGTTCCCCCGGAACTGTTGGTCCCATTGTTTTCTCCTCCAGATTGTTCATTCAGCCTATCTTATTTAGACAGACCTGTGGCGATAATAACATGCACAAAACCAAGACAGAGTAAAATCAATCAACAAAATAAAACAAAACAACAACAACACCCACAAACCAATGACAACAAAACAAAACACAACAAGAAAGAAAAGTTTGTAGTTAGTTCAAGGACTATTTGTTGGCCTTTAGGAGTGTTTTCCAGTCAGGTCTGTTGGGGCGCCATGCCCTGGCCCCAGAGTCTATTTTTGGTATTCCTTGGGGACTTTGTTGCTCTGTTCCCCTTTCTATTCTGTTACACCCCCTTAGTGTTTTGCCTCAGTGTGGTGGGATCAGATCAGGTGGAATTCCCACACTGTGTCTCCAGTGTTGTCCCCCACAGGGCTATGGGTCAGTGAGGCCCTACAAACTTTTTGCAGCCTCCTTTGTATCTATACATATGCATATGGGTATAGGTTGAAAAACAAAAACCCACCAAAGTAAATAAAGTACTTGCAGTTTCATATATGTTATTAACATAGATCTATATCTAATACATATGCATAGACAATGTGGCTAATGGACCATGGGAGACATATGGCAGCCGTAGGGCCACTGTTTGTACAATTCCAGGGACCTTTCTGGAGGAGGTGTCCACCACAGTCTGGACAGACTGAGAGATGTTATTCTCTGCCTTGGGTGGCACAACCTATGGAGGCTTAGCCCCGGTTAGAAACTCTGCCTGCAAGTATGTACTAAGAAATGAGAGCTCATCAGAACTCCAGCTCTGAGCATGCCTCGTCTTGTCTTAACTAGGGGCTGCTGCCCATGGACAGGCTACAACACACCTTAGCACAAGGTGAGACTATGCTCTTCAAAGCACTGATGTCATGCCCTGAAAAAAATTACACCCATGTTTGGAGGATCCCCATAGTATTTTAAAACTGAAGTATGCAGCAATTCTCTGGGATTACAACTGACAAATAAAGCTCTTTCAGTTACATTTTCAGGTCCCATTCTACATTCCCAAAGCAGTTTGAGCCCAAGCCTCATCACTGGCCACCAGTTTTCTAGATTAAGTAGACAGGAGTCAACCCATACTTTAAGACAATGTGTTATAGGAAGCCCAATGGTTGGAAACAGAAGACGCTCAATAAATACAAATGACGTTTCTTTCCTCCTCTGAATATTTAAAATCGTTCTTCACCACCACCTGCGTTAGCACCACATATAGGACTTGCGAAGAATGCAGATTCCTACTCTCTACTTGGACTAAATGAAATAGTATTTTTAGAGGCTGGGCCCTGGACTCTGTGCTTGAAAAACGTAATCTGGGTCCTCATGAACACTGAAGTTTGAGAATCACTGCTGTAAAGGTAGATCAGAAGGGTGGAAGTGGCCAAACTTTTAGTCACAATGTCAAAATGTAACTAGTATTACTTTAGCTAAGGTGTCAGTAATACTCGCTTACATTTTTCCGGCAGTTTTATGTTTAAGAAATTCTCAGTCCCCTGTGAAGCAGTTACTGACATGTAGATAGAGATAATCTAGATGAGAAAACTGAAACTCAATTAAGTTCAAGGATATATTCAGCAGAGCCAAGATTTGAGCCAGATGCAAGGCCTTTTTAGGCCAATGCTCTAGCCACCTCATCAGAGTCATCAGCTTCCTGGGTGGAAACCATTAGGCCTTCCAGGGTCTAACAACAAAATCCACTGCTGCGTGCTTCACTCACTGTAGCAGCTACAGCTAACTACTTAGTGAATAGTTACTTTTCACCAGGCACTCTGCCAAATACTTTACATGCATCAGTTCATTTAATCCTCATAAGCACACCCATGAAGTAGGTACTGTGCCATTAACTCACTTTCACACACAAGGAAACTAAGGCACAAGGAAGTTAAGTAATTTGCTTAATGTTATTACCCAGCTAGTGGGAGGGAGCCAGAGTGGCACAGTGGTTAAAGTGCTTGCCCGCCAACAGAAAGGTTGACAGTTCTAAACCCACCCAGTGGTTCTGCAGACCAGTGGTTCTGCAGAATTGGCAATCTGCTTCTAAAAAGAGCACAGTTAAGAAAACTCCATGGAGCAGTTCTACTCTGTCTCATGGGGTCACTATGAGTCAGATTAAAGATAATGGCACACAACATGCAGATTGTACACGGAGGAGGGAGAATGTGCCTCTGTGCTTAATCCCTGCTCTGTGTGCACCCTCACACCAGGTTCAGAGCATGACAGATCCCTCCAGTGGGGAACCTCAGTGCCCAGAAGACTGGGAAGATGTTGGTGTAGGGTGGTAAAAGGATTGATTTCCTGAAGACTGGACTTGGTGTACTTCTCAGGGGCAGCTGACATGCTACAGGTTGAGGGGAAGAAAGGTCTAGAGAAAAGGCCACTTCATGGTTGCTTAACTTGTGTGATTTGTGGCAAGTTACTTCAAGTTGGTTAGATGATTCTTAAGGGCTCCTTCCATTAAAAAAAATCATTTTATTAGGGACTCATACAACCCCTATCACAATCCATACATACATAAATCACGTAAAGCACATTTGTACATTCGTTGCTCTCATCATTCTCAAAACATTTGCTCTCCACCTAAGACCCTGGCATCAGGTCTGCAATTTTTCCCCTCCCTCCCTATGACCCCCTCCCTCATGAACCCTTGATAATTTATAAATTATTATTTTGTCATATCTTGCTCTGTCCCACGTCTCCCTTCCCCAACTTGGGCAGTCATCTTGGAAAGGAGGACCGAAAAGGCAGTTATGCCACTGAGTTCAAAGCTGGGGCTCAGCTCTGTCACAGGCGGCAGCACCAGGAGGGGGACTTGCGTCTCTTGGACGGGTTAAAGATTCCGAATATGAACTAACAGTGGGAGACTCCAGAGCATGCCTGACGGAACAAAGGTGGCATGGGTTCTTCAGATGATAAGCCATTCAGGAAGACTTGGAGAGTGTTATGGAATCATTAGCACAGAGTTCCCCTCTGGCCACAAGCCGAGGCAGAAACAGCAGACCAGTTTCTAAAGCTCCACAATGGAAACTCTCTCGTGGTGTCCAGACGAAGCTTTTGGCTTTCTGTATGGCTTGGAAAGACTTATACTGATGTTTTAATCACCTGTTCAGTGTTCTGAAGACTCTTGTCAGCAAGCCCTGGGGAGTGGCTGGCTAATGCACATGCTCTTGTTGGGAGCCCTGTTCCTCTCTCTCTCATGGCCTGGAGAGCTTTCTGGACCACTTGGGAGGAAGCGAGCATAACCTGTGACACCTGTAGGAGACGGAACGCATGCTTGCTCCGTTAGCTTCTCACTACATTGACCTGAGCTCACCAGGGACTTCCTAAGAAAAGCTTAGGTGCACAAAGGCAAGGAGCGGCCTCTGGAACGAGTCTGCAGTGCAACTTTGTGGCAGCTCCACAGGACAGAGGCTTGCCTCCTCAGACTCCCCACTCAGCCATCTGAAAGTTCGCATGGGGATTCCTCACAAAGCAAGCCCTCAGACATGAACAAGAACCCCAAACAAATGTAGGGCAGTGAAAGTTCTGGACTGCAAGAAGTCTGCTAAGCAGGTTCAGGGCAATAGCAAGCAGAGCAAGGCAGCATTGCTTTTACTTCTGTAATTTTCATTGGCCAAAGCTTCTTGGTGGTTGGAATGTCCCATTCTACTGGGAAAGCTGAGGTGGAGATGAAATGGTGACTGATGGCTGCCAGTCATTATGTTACATCAATTGATTGGCACAGCAATTCTGTGAGATAGGAGGCATCGTGCTTATTTTACAGAAGAGGCAGAAGATGCTTAGAGAAAGCGGACATCTAGGAAGTGGTGAAGCTGAGAAGGCGTCCAGTGGTGTCCAGTGGGCTACTCATCGAGTTGCGAAGCACGAGGTCAGCAATTGGACATCAGCAGCCCCACAGGAGAACGAGGCAGCTTTCTGGAAATCCACAGGGGCACTTCAATTCTGTGTCAGTCAGAACGGACTCCATGGCAGGGAGGTTTCCAGCTCTTTCCTTAGGGTCTTACTCCAGTCTGTGCTTATTCCATTATACTAGGTTGTTCCTTATGAAGGCAATGATATTTTTTTTTGCAAAGAGCATGGGGCACTCTTGTAGAAAGTGACCAACTTCACACCCTCTAGCTTAGCAGTAGGCCACAGACCCCCAGAACAAAATAAACATTTCT
Organism: Tenrec ecaudatus; assembly: GCF_050624435.1. Taxonomy (NCBI): domain Eukaryota; kingdom Metazoa; phylum Chordata; class Mammalia; order Afrosoricida; family Tenrecidae; genus Tenrec; species Tenrec ecaudatus. Next base: position 109,721,695 of record NC_134539.1, on the reverse strand, counting down.
GATAAATTTGGGGTTCAATGAGCACAACCAAATGGGTTCTTGGCTAAGCTACAGGAAAGAACAGAGGTACTGAAATTAAAAAATACCTCAGGGTACTCTTGTGAAAGGAGTCCTACCTCCACTCAGATGGATTTAGTTTCCCTGGACACGGTATGCCAAGATGACAGAGAAGAGTTGATGAGCTAAATGAATACGGGAAATTATTGTTGGTTAAATTAAGCCTCATCTTTCTCCCATGGAGTGGCTGGTGGTTTCGAAATGCTGACCATATGGTTTGCAGTGCAACTGGTAACCCACTGCACCACCAGGGCTCCTCTGGGCATTCAAAGGCTCCATAAATCCAAGAAATAACAGGACGTGTTGTTTGTCTGGCAATGCTTTTATTTTGGAGCAAGATATGAAGGAGAAGAGAGAACAAAAGTTTACTTCTCACAGGAAAGATCATACTTACAGAGGTGATGGTGATTTTTGATTTGATCTTAAGGACCACTTTACTGCCATGCAATTTCCCCTTCCATCGAATCCTTTCCCTTCTCTTCTTTTTCCGAGCTCCTCCAACTGTCTACTCTCTCTGGCTGAGAGTTAACTTCCTTTTGTCTGGCCAGCGCACCCTGTACATGTCACTGTTCCCTGTCCTCTCGTGTCAGAGTTCCAGCAGAGAAGCAGCCATGTGCCCTGTGATGGAGGAAGGGGGTCTCTCTAGGGAGCCCCGCTCACTGAGGGGAAAGAACCTCCTCTAGCAGCAACCAGCACACAGTGAACGGAGAACTGATCAATCACCTACTCTGACAAAAATTAGTCAGGGTATGAAAAGAATTGTCATTTATAAAGTATCGAGGGTTTATGAGGGAGGGAGATAAAAAGTAAGGAGCTGATATCAAGGGCTCAAGTAGAAAGAAAATGTCTTGAAAATGATGATGGCTAACAAAAACAATCATTATGTGATCACCTTCCTCACATAATGGCTGAAGACGAAAGTGTGCATAAGCAAGTGTGGTGAAGAAGGCGGATGGTGCCCGGCTACTGAGAGATATAGCGTCTGGGGACTTAAAGGCTTGAAAGCAAACAAGCGGCCATCTAGCCCAGAAGCAACCGAGCCCACACGGAAGCAGCACACCAACATAGGTGACCATGAAGGACAGAGGAGACCAGGTCTCCAACATCAAAGGTGGGGTGGTGGTGAGAATCACATCACCGTGAAAGAGGGGGAGTGCGTGATGGGGACCCAATGCCCACCTGTAGAGAGCTGAACACCCCTTCCAGAGGGGTAGTGAGGAGGAGATGGGCCACACAGGGTTCAGTGTAACAACAATGAAACTCAAAACCTTCCTCTAGTTCCTGAACGCTTCCTCCCCTCCCAATCATCATGACCCCAATCCTACCTTGCCTTGCGGACCTGGTTGTACCAGAGGATGTACAGCGGTGCAGTGGGGATCTGGAGGCACAGGGAATCTAGGACAGACGAACCCTTCAACACCAGCGGTGGGAGAGGCGACACCAGGAGGGAAGGGCATGTAGAAAGGGAGAACCGATCTCGGAGATCTATGTGTAACCTCCTCTCTGGGAGATTGTCAAGGGGGAGGCGGGTGAGGGGAGACGCCGGGGAGTGTAAGATAAGATATAATAATTATTTATAAACTATCAAGGGACCAGGGGTGGGATCGGGGAGGGAGGGGGATGGGGAAAAAAAAAAAGGGAAACCGAGCTGATTCCAGGAACCCAAGTGGAAGGTGAATTATGAGAGTGACGAGTGCAGCGAATGTATGGGGGTGCTTTGCTCATTTGATGTATGCACAGATTGTGATAAGAGCCTTATGAGCCCCAATAAAAAGATTAAAAAAAAAAAGAAAGAAAGAAAATGATTAGGGCAAAGAATGTACAGATGTGCTTTATACAATTGATGTATGTATATGTATATGTATGGATTGTGATAAGAGTTGTATGAGCCCCTAATAAAATGCAAATAAATAAATAAATTAATAAATTAAAAAAACAAAATAAAAGGAATTTTTAGTCTAAAAATATTTACGTCTGATAAACTTCGTTATATGTATATGGAAATAAAAGCAGCAATGTTTGAAAAAAAAAAGAAAATGATGATGGCAACACATGTATGTATGTACTTGACACAATGGATGGATTGTTACAAGAGTTGCAAAAACCCCCAATTAAATGATTTTTAAAAATTGGTCAGTGAAAACCTTATAAATTCAAGTAGAAAGCAAATGTTTTGAGAATGATGAGGGAAACAAATGTACAGAAGTGCTTGACACAATGGATGCATGTGATAAGAGTTGTACGAGCCCCCAATAAAATGATTAAAAACAAAAAACCTCATAAACTACAATGGGGCACTGTCTAAAATAGTGTCTCTCAAGTTGGACGGCACCCAAATTAAGACTAAGGAAAGCAGGCTCCTCAAATTCAAGTCGACCTTAATGACATGGAGGAAGTAGAGCTTTGAGATCCTCATTTACTGATGTGGCATGACTCAACAGAAGAAGAAACAGTGGAAACGTCCACTAATAACACCAAACACACAAAATTTTAATCAAGGATAATTGGAAGTTGTCAAAATTGAATGCATAAAGATCAATATCCTAGACATGAGTGAGCTGACACAGAATGGTGTTGGCACTGCACTGTCAAAAAGAACAATAAAAAAAAATCTATCATGATGTACAATGTTATCAGTGAGAAGGTAATATCCAGATGTCTACAAAGAAACCAGTTAATGCAACTATTATTCAAATGTATTCATAACCACTAATGCCAAAGATGAATAAATTAGAGAATTTTACTAACTTCTACAGTCTGATTAAAAAAAACCTCAATCAAGTTAATTACTGGTGATTGGAATGCAAAACTTGGAAACAAAAGCGTGATCAGCAGTTGCAAAATATGGCCTTGGCGACAGGAACAATACTGGAGAGTACATGATGGAATTTTGAAAGATCCAATCCTTATTCATTACAAATACCTTTTTTCAACAACATAACTGTGATTGCAGACGCGGACCTCAGTAGATGAAGTGCACAGGAGTTAAACCAACTGTGCCGGTGGCAAGAGATGGTGGAAAAGCTCAATATCATCAAGGGGATGGGCTGCATGCAAAACAGACATTAACTGCTCATATGCAAGTTTAAGTTGAAGCTGAAGAAAATAAATACAAGTCCACAAGAACCAACGTACAATCTTAGTATATCCCATTTTAATTTAGACATCACGTCAAGATTAGACTGATTACACTGACACTGATGAGCGAAGACCAGAAGAATTGTGTGATGCTATCAAGGACATCATATCTAAAAAAGCAAAGGTCATCCAAAAGACAGGAAAGAGAGAAGGTCCAAAATGGCTATCAGCAGAGAGGCTACACCTTGCTCCTGAACAGAGTCGCTAAAGTGAGTATGAAAAAATGAGGAACAAAAGACCTACACAAAGATTTCAAAGGAGTGAGTTCAGGAGACAAAGTATTATAATGTAAAAGGTGCAAAGACCTAGAGTGAGAAAACCAAAAGGCAGCGTGTACTCAATATTTCTCCAGCTGAAAGAACAAGAAAAATTTAATGCTGGAGTCGCATATTGAAAGATTGTGTGGACAAAGTAGTCAATCACATGGGGAACAGAAAAAGAGAGGGAAGGCATACACACACAGTCACTGTGGTGCGCACTCCCCCACCCCACAAATTGGGGGATGTTCACTCCTTTAAGGAGGTAGCATAGAATCAAGAGCCAACGGTATGGAAGGAAGAAGTCCAAGCTGCACTGAAGGTATTGGGAGAGAAACAAAGCTCCAGGATTGACAGAATACCAGATGAGACATTTCAATAAATAGATGCAACTTTGGGAGTGTGCTTACTGTCTAGGCCAAGAAATCTGGACGATAATTAGCTACCTGGCCAACGATTGGAAGTGTGTTCTCACTCCAAAGGAGGATAATTAAAACATAAGGGGAAATTATTGAACAATATCCTTAATATCACACGTAAGTAAAATTTTGAAGAAAATTCAAAATCAGTTGTAAATCAAGAAACTTACCAGAAATCAAGGCATATTTAGAAAAGGACATGGAGTGGGGATAATACTGCTGTTCTCAGATGATTCCTGGCTGAGCTCAGAGAAGAGCAGAAGGGTGTTTACCTGTGTCTACTGACTATGCACAGCTATTCAACACGGATGACCACAGCACTGTGAAGCATGGGCTTCCCAGAACATTTCATTGTGCTCATGCAAAACAAGATGCAGTCATTCAAAAACAAGAACAAGAGGACAATGTATGGTTTAAAATCAGGAAAGGTGTAGGAGTCAGGTTGTAACCTCTCGCATACTTATTCAATTAAGCAAATCATCTGAAAACTTGGACTATATGAAGGTGGTGGCATTAGGGTTAGAGGAATACTCATTAATAACCTATGACATGCAGATGACACATCTCACTTGCTGAAAGTGAAGAGGACTTGAAGCATTTACTGATGAAAACTAAAAATTATAGTCTTCAATAAGATTATAAGACAGCATAAAGAAAATGAAAATCCTTCCAACTGGGCCAATAAGCAACATCATGATAAAAAGAACAAGATAGAAATTGTCAAGGATTGCCTTTTACTTGAATCCATAAGCAAGTCTATGGAAGCAGCCCTCAAGGAATTAAGTAACATTTACTGCATTAGGCAATCCTGCTACAAAAAAATCTCTTTAAAATGTTAATGAGCGCCAACTAAAAAGGAGGTGGAAAGAAAAAAAAAAGACATGGGTCTCTGGGGAACAGGGCACTAACCCACCCAAGGGGAGGGTGCTGCTTATATCTCCACAGGAGAGGGAGAGGGGGACCAGACTTCAACTCAGTGTGCCAGTGTGCCAAGACATGAATGCAACATACCAGAATGAAGCAGGGAACCAAGAGAAGTCTGCGGGGCAGTCCCCAATCCCAACTACGTGGACAGACCCCTCCCTCCCTTCCAAGAAGAATGCACTACAGAGGACAGCACTGAAGCTGCAGCTCAGGGAGAGGGGCACGTCTGATCAGAGCACACAGGAGGAAAGGGAGAGGGATGGAAAGAGAGTGGAACACATCTGGCCCACCAAGCCCCAAGGACGATATGCCCGCTCAGAGCAGCAAATGCACAGAGAAGACCATAGGGCCGGCCCCACTACGAGACAAGACGTCCCTCATTGACCTATAATGTTATGAGAGACAACACTGCAGACACAGTGATGGAATTGTGCCCAATCTGACACCACCATTCCAGGGTGAAATCCCCTGAAAATACCAAAAATAGACTTTGGAGCCAGGGTAGGACACCCCATCAGACTCGACCAGAAAACATGCCTAACGGTCAACAAAAAGACCTGGAACTATTTATAGGCTTTTCTTTTTTTGGTCCTTGGTTGCTGTTGTTGATTGTTTGTTTGTTTTTGTTTTGTCTTGCTCTGCCTTGTTTTTGTGCTTATTATTGTCTCTGCAGGTCTACCTAGATATGATAGGTGGGATAAATAATCCGGAGGAGAAAACAATGGGGCCAACAGTTCTGGGGGGGGGGCATGGGAGAGAGGGGAGGCAGAGAAAGGAAGTGGGTCTTAACAAACACAGGGACAAGGAAAAAGTACTCCAAAATGAATGGTGAGGAGGGTGTAGGAGGCCTGGTAGGGCTTGATCAAGGGCAATATAACCAAGAGGAATTACAGAAACCCAAATGAAGGTCGAACATGATAGTGGGACAAGAGGAAAGTAAAAGGAAATAGAGGAAAGAGCTAGGAGGCAAAGGGCATTTATAGAGGTCTAAATAAAGGCATGTACATATGTAAATATATTTATATATGAGGATGGGAAAATAGATCTATGCATATATGTTAAGTATTTAGGTAGCAGACGGACATTGGGCCTCTACTCAAGTACTCCCTCAATGCAAGAACACTTTGTTCTAATAACCTGGCATTCTGTGATGCTCACCTTCCCTACAGGATCGATGAAGACAAAATGGGTGTATTAGCAAATGTGGTAAAGAAAGCTGATGATGTTCAGCTATCAAAAGATATAGTGTTTGGGATCTTAAAGGCTTGAAGATAAACAAGTGGCCATCTAGCTGAGAAGCAACAAAGCCCATATGGAAGAAGCACACTAACCTGTGTGATCATGAGGTATTGATGGGGTCAGGTACCCAGAACAAAAAATTGTATCGATGTGAAGAGGAGGGTGGAGTAGAGACCCAAAGCCCATCTCTAGACAATTGGGCATTCCCTCACAGAAGGGTCATAAGGATGAGATGAGCCAGTCAGAGTGCAGTATAGCACTGATGAAACACAACTTTCCTTTAGTTAATGCTTCCTTCACCCCACTAGCATGACCTGAATTCTACCTTACAAATCTGGCTAGACCAGAGCATGTACACAGGTAGAGATAAGAGCTAGAAACCCAGGAAATCCAGGACAGATAAACTCGTCAGGACCAGTGGTGAGAGTGGTGACACCAAGAGGTGAAGGGGAAGGTGAGGGGCGAAAGGGGGAACCGATCACAATGATCTACATATAACCCCATTCCTGGGGGATGAGCACAGAAAAGTGGGTGATGGAAGACACTGGTTAGTGTAAGGCATGAAAAAGTAATAATAATTTATAAATTATCAAAGGTTTGTGAGGGAGGAAGGGTGGGGGGAGGGGAAATGAGGAGCTGATTGAGACCAAGGGCTCAAGTAGAAAGAAAAATGTTTTGAAAAGGAAGATGGCAACATAATGTGCTTGACACATAGATGGATTGTGATAAGAGCTGTATGAGCCCCCAATAAAATGATTTTTAAAAAGGCAAATGTTATAGAGCAAAAATGTCACTTTGAAGACTAAGGTGGCACCTGACTCAAGCCATGATATTTTCAATTGCCTTATATGCATGTGATAACAGAAAAATGTATAAGGCCGACCAAAGGAAAACTGATGCCTTTGAATTTTGGTGTTGGTGAAGAACACTAAACATACCTCGGATTGCCAAAAGAATGAACAAATACGCTTCGGAAGAAATATGACCAGAGTGTCAAGGAATATGTTGAGACTTCATCTCATGTACTTTGGACCTGTGAGTGGGAGGGACCGGTCCCTGGAGAAATGCATCATGCATGGTACAGGGGACCAGCAAAAAGAGGAGGCACCTCCACAAGATGGAATGATAGAGCAGATGCAACGACAGCCTCGAGCATTCATAGTAATTGTGAAGATGGCACAGGACCAGCAGGGGTCCTTCTGTTGTACCGAGGGTCTCAATGAGTTGAAATCAACTGAAAGGCAGCGAACAACAAGATGGTTACCTCAGAGGGCAAGGGGAGGGAAAGAGAAGGGTACCAAGAACCTAGAGGTCTTAAGTCCCTTAAGCATAGCTCAGGGGCGGGGGCATGGAGTGGAGACCCAAAGCCCATCTATAGACAACTGGACATTCCCTCACAGAAGGGTCACAAGGAAAAGACAAGCAGTCAGGGTACAGTATAGCACCGATGAAGCACACAACTTCCCGCTAGTCCTTTAATGCTTCCTTCCCCCCACTATCATGACTTCAATTCTACCTTACAAATCAGATTAGACCAGAACATGCACACTACTATAGATAAGAGCCCACAACACAGGGAATCCAGGATAGATAAGCCCCTCAGGGCCAACAAGGAGAGTAGAGATACTAGGAGGATTAGGGGAAGGTGCAAGGAGAAAGGGGGAATTGATCACAAAGATCAACATATAACCCCCTCCCAGGTGGATGAACAACAGAAAAGTGGGTGAAGGGTGACAGATGATGTAAGATATGAAAATAATAATCTATAACTTAGCAAGGGTTGTGAGGGAGAGGGGAAAATGAGGAGAGGATATCAAGGGTCCAAATAGAAAGAAATGCTTTGAAAATGATGGCAACGAGTCCGGCTCGAACCAGCGAGCGAACCAGCGTCCCGTTCGTGGAGGGGAGAGGTTCAACTTGCAGGCCCCAATGAACCAAGGGAACCCTCCACCGTATCCGGGCCCTGGTCCGTCGGCCCCATACCCACCGTATCCACAGCAACCCATGGGGCCTGAGGTCTACCCTCCAGGACCTATGGGGGGACCTTACCCACCTCCTCAGGGTTACCCCTACCAAGGATACCCTCAGTATGAATGGCAGGGTGGACCTCAGGAGCCTCCTAAAACCACAGTGTATGTGGTGGAAGACCAAAGAAGGGATGACATGGGCTCGTCCACCTGTCTCACTGCCTGCTGGACTGCTCTCTGTTGCTGCTGCCTCTGGGACATGCTCACCTGACAAGCCCAGCTCCTCCGGTCCTGCCAGTGCTGCCACAGCCTGACGAGCGTGCCTGTCCCATCTCTTCCGATTGCTGTAACGACTAGCTCTGCCCAGGCACCTCTACTTTCAAATCGACGGGATTCTAGATTAGTGGGGGTTGCTGTTTTAATTCAGTGACTTGATCTTTGTACTGCTCAGAATCTGGTTCTTCTTGGTCTTTAAAGAATGTGCTAAATGACTCTTCTTTGTTTTAGCCAAAGGCTTCTGAAATATGTCTGTTTATAATTTTAAAATTATACAAAGTAGTGGCCCCATGGAACACACCACTGAATAATTTCTCTGCTGGCACCTGTATGTTTTAATAAATCTGTTCCAACCTCAAAAAAAAAAAAGAAAGAAAATGATGGCAACCAAAAAAAAAGAAAGAAAATTATGATGGCAACATATGTGCAAATGTGCTTGACACACTGGATGAATGTATGGATTGTGATAAGAGATGTGAGAGTCCCCAATAAAAGTATTTTAAAAACAAATGAAAAAGAATAACTCTGTGAGGGCAAGGAAAAGGCTCTCCAGTCATAAAACAAAATTAACCAGTACCATCTGATTACGACAGAGGAAGAAGGATGCTGGGATAATGGATAGGGGTTGTGGTGCAGTAAATTACTTACTATGTCTCTTCTCATCATAGTCTTTGTAAAGGCCCACAAAGTGACTGGCTGGGCTATGTAAATAAGGTGCTTGTGGCACACCATAGGGATCGACTAGCTTGCTACTCATGTACATGAGGTGCATGGAACTTTACAAGGAGAGAAAGGGGGAGAATGAGAAAAGCTGTTCACATGAAGACCACCAGTGAAGACAGTACAGCAGAAGAGAGAGAGAGAGAGAGAGAGAGAGAGAGAGAGAGAGAGAGAGAGAGAGGCATAAAACAACAGCAATCAGGAGACGTGTGAGAGATTGTTGGGGGTAGGGTTTGTGATCCAGGGAGCTAAGAGTTTTAACACTTGATTGAGAAGACCGCAAGCAGAGTCCAATGGCAAAAACTAATAGTGAGTAAGGTCTCTGAGCTTTGTAGGGCCAGGGCAACAGATTACCTAGCCCAGCAGAGAAGCAGAGTGTTGCGGAATAATTGGTTGGTGTCCAAATTGGTATAAAAAGGCGCGAGACAGGAGTTAGCCGTGGCCTGCTGCTACTGCTGGTCATGACGCTTGCTCGTGAAGTTAAGAGATGCCTCCGCCACACCATTTCTTTATCCGTTTACTTTTTATTGTGAATTAGATGGGGTACACATTTCAGATCATCATTTTTGTATTCAACAATTTAAACAACTTATCAATAAATCTCCCAACAGCTTGTTCTCCCATACCCCTTCTGCAGGGGCAGAGGCCCACACCACTGTGTATGCACTGGGGATGCAGGAGAAACGTCTTCCAGAGGTGATGACAAGGCAGACAGGAAACTTACATGTCCTTGCTGACAGGAAAGAAAGAGTGAAGTTCTGGGTCTTTTCTCGTCTGCAAGATTTCTAATAGGCATCTGAAGTTCACCCTCTTCCCAAGGATGTGCTGACAGCTGGAATACTGCCCTTCAGGTCAGGCAGGGCAGGGCCCCAGACCTTTCCAGGAGTTCAAACAGAGTTTCAGTGAGGACTCAAACCATGATCCAAAACACAAATAGGGCTGCCATTTCCTGTTGGGTTTCCATGTTGTAAAAAAGCCGGGGGAGAAATGCCAACTACAAAGCGCTGTGTCTTCTGTGGGACGGAGTATGCAGCCTGTATCCAGCTCCAGGTTCTGACTTGTAAATCTACGTGAGAACTAGTTGCTAGCTGCGAGAGGATTATAGTGTTAAAGAGACATTCTACCTCCCATCCTGCCAGCCTTTCTGCTGGCTAAAATCTGTGGACTTCTCAAGAGCTGATGACAAAATTGTCTTGGACCTCCACAGGAAGGGGCAGCCTTGGGCTTTGGCAGCTCCTTCTGGACCCTAGTTCACTGTCCTGCGTTCTTAAACAGCTCTGGTGGAGCAAGCCATCTGTGAAGGTTATTTCACTTGGAACTGGAAGAGGGTGAGGATGTGGAAAAAATCAGCTGCACAGCCAAAGGATGGGGCCAGAGTGAGAGAGGGCAGGTGGCATGTTCTAGGGACTCTGTTCCAGAGCTGAGAAGTGGGGTGGGACTGCAGAAAGGAATGGTGCCGAAAAGGGGGGGGGTGCATGGGACGCGCCAGGACACCCAGGAGGACAGCATAATTTTCTTTTCAAAGTGGTGTTTCATTGTTTTCCTTCGAGGGCTCACAAGCCCTCCCTTAAAGGTTTCCCTTAATAAGAGAATCCTAGGATAATATAATGTTAACCACACCTTCCCCTCCCCCTTATGGAAAAACTATTAGAACCATGTCTAATTGTCTTGGGTTACAAAAACAAACAAACAAAAAAACCATTTACCAATTCAACAATTTTAAGATGTTTAATTCAGTGACACTGATTACATTCACCATGTGCAACCAATACCACTATTCATTCCCAACTTGTTATACTATTTTTAATAGAAACTCACTGCCTTTAAGTAATGACCCTCCTTTCCCCTTCCTCCCACTCCTGATAACCACTAACACTGGGTTCTATACAGTAGCCTATTTCATACGTGGGCTCAGAGAGTGCTTCAAAAAGTTCATGGAAGATGGATTTCCCACAAACAGTTTGAAGCTTGCTTGCTTGTTATTTGTCCTTTTGTGACTTAGTTCACTCAGCACACGTTTTCAGGGTTTATCCATGTTGTAGCTTATTTTCTTCCTGGGCTTAAGTCTTCGCTTAAGAGATGAATCTAACAGGTCTCCTTCATTCAAAGGAGCAGCCAAATGACAACCGTGGGCAGGGTAACATGGAGACGGTGAAGCCTCACGAATTATCGAACATGACAACAGAAACGGCGGGATGATCTGGCAACTTTGGTAGGAATTTCAGGTCTAAATGGTTGTCTTTGGGGTCTGGCTTGACTATCCTTTCCACTCACTATGAAGAACACATGTTGAGAAACTCACTTTACTTGTGTTATCTCACTTAGTCCTCAATGAAATCCTTTGCAGTGATTACTGTTGCCCCCATTTTACAGAGGAGGAAACTCAAGTTCAGACAGAAGATATGACTTAGCAGAAGTTTTTTTTTTCCACCAATGGAGAGGACAATGAACCATGACTCATATCTACAAAAAAGGAGACCTCTTTAAAAAAAAAAAGGCGATATCAGGTCCTTCTGGCAAAATGGTGTTTGAGTTGATATCTCATTTGATCTCTTCCTGGATCGCTAAGCCTGTGTATTATCCTCACAGACCTGCTGTCTGATTTAAAAAGAAACCAGAACGCTGCTCTTATTAAATCTTTCCAAGTTTGCAGACTAAGAATACACTTACAACCAGCAAATTGTAGACGGCAACCCAGGAACTATGAGCACAGCTCACTCTACTTTTAAAGCAAAGAAATAGGAAGGAAGACACGCAATCTTGAATGACTCTGAAGTGAAATTTCAATGCTTCACACTGATGAGAAAGAAAAAGAGACATTTCTGTCCCAGCCTGTACCAGGGATGCTGACACACAGTCTAAACATTTTTACTGCTGTCACAGAACTAAAGCTGCCAGGGCATCCTGGGTAGGCTAAGACCACGTTTGCTACTGCCCAAGTTATCAGAGTTTAATGAAAGCACCTTTGCAGGAAGCACCCAGGATACGGTGCCACCTTGGCTTCACCCACCTGCCAAACTGGGCTGCTCAGTCCTGTGGAGTTTACAAACACACCCCCACGCTACTGCCAACGCCTAGTGAACCTACAGAACAGGGTAGAAGCAGCTTTTGGGACTCCTGGGACAAAGTCTCCACAGAATCATCTTTCTTCTGTGGAGCAGCTGGTGAGGTTTGGCCAATGCTTATCCCACAGTGTCACCAGGGCACCTTAAAACCCCAAACCAAATAGTTCTCACCTCTGTTTTCTAGTTTCTTTAGTCCCCTCTATCGAAAACTATTACCAATACGTTTCTGGTATGTCTTTTTAAATATTTATACATATACTGTCATAAGTAATTAGCTATATGCTCTCCCCATACTTTTCATAAATATATTTGTATAAACAGTGGTACACTTAGCCATGTGCTTACAAAAAATTGTTTTTTAACTTAACAGCCTATCTTGGAGATTGTCAACAGCATTTGTGAAACACATTTCATACCAAATGCTAAGGCTCATCAACAGTCAGGCTCTGGAGCACATGCAGACAATGTAAGTGGCTCATCAACAGAGTTTCTCTGTGCTGCACGACTGTCGGAGAAGCCCCGCGCAGGCTGGGAGCGAGGGAAGGCTGTCACCACAAAGCAAAAGAGACAGAAACTCCTCTGACCTGCTAATGCCCAGCAATCACTGGCAAGAAGAGCTGGCAGCACAGTGATAAGCACTAAGAGAACCCTCACGCAGGCAAGGTTTGGGCTAGAGGGACTTACATTCCCAAGTAAAACAAGTGCAAGCATGGGCCCCCTTCTCTTGTAGCATGCCCAGAAACAGCTCACACTTAATAGCAGAAGCATTTTCAACAAATTAAAAGGCTGGAAACAGCAAAAACTGCATTTTAAAAATAATTAGGAAACAAACTTTGCTAATTTCATTTATCTATGTAACCCAGGTGCTATGGCAAGAGGTACCTTGGGTACAATCTTAACGCTTATGCATAACCTACAAATCTTATCAGAGACCCTGGTCAGAGAGGAAGCTATCTGAGGTACCTCACAAAGACCTCAAAGCCTGAGGCTCTACCATGGTAAGTGACAGTATCTGACAAATACAATTAGCAAAGTTTATTTCACATTAAAAAGGGGGGGAGGGGAAGCACTTTTGATGTTTCTGGCCTTTGAATTTGTTGAAGATGCTTCTGATGTATAATACGGAGTTCTGGTGGCATAGTGGTTATACACTGGGCTGTTAACTGCAGAGTCAGCAGTTCAAAACTACCAGCCAGCTCTGAGGGAGAAAGACAAAGCGTTTTACTCTTGTAAAGAGTTATAGTCTCAGACACAGGGGCAGTTCTACCCTGCTCTACAGGGCTGCTATAAGGCAACACTGATTGATGGCAGTGAGAATTTTACTCCCGTCACACTTCCTATACCAGTTTAAGGCATTGTATTGAATTTATTTAACAGATATTATTAAGCACCTGCTATGTGTGGACCTGGTTGGCAAAGTGGTTACACATTGTCCTGCTAACTGCAAGGTCAGCAGTTCGAAACCACCAAGCACTCTGAAGGAGAAAGATGGGGTCTTCTACTCCCATAAAGTGTTAGTCTTGGAAACCCACAGGGGCAGTTCTACCCTGTCCTATAGGGTCACTATGAGTTACAGTCAATGACAGTAAGTTATTGTAGTATGTGTGGCAGAGGAGCCCTGATGCTACAGAGGGTTAAGCATCTGGGCTGCTAACCATAAGGTCAGCAGTTCAAACCTACTACTGTTCCTCGGGAGAAATATGAGGCTTTCTATTCCTGTAAAGATTTATAGCTTGGGAAAGCCCAACAAGCAGTTCTACTCTGTCCTTTTGAGTCACTGTGAGTTGGAAAGGAGTTGATGCCAGAGAACTTGGTTTTTAAGTATGGCAGGCCCTACTCAAGGCAATAGGCATTTGAGGGGTTTTATAAAATATGTGGAAAAACTGAATTAAAATACATTTTTTCCATGAACTTTTTGAAGTGTCCCCTCTCCTTGCCTCCCCTCCAAACCCCCCAATTAATAAAGAAGTGCTCTTATTTTAACGGAGCTTAACATTCTTGGGAGCAAATAAATATGACAAGTAGTAGAAAGTACCATAAGACAAAACAATAAAATAAGCAGTGAGTTGAAGTTAACTTGATGGCAACTAACAGGAACAAAGAGTAACAGGGTAGGGAGAGCACTGGTATTTAAGAGGAACAGCGAAGTCCTTTTGGATCAGGTGCCGTCTGATGGGAGATTTAAGGGAGTGAACCACAAAGCAGAGAAATCCTTGGAGTAGGCTTCATGAGGGGGGTGAATGGCAATGGCAGAGAGCCCTTCTTTTCTACAAGGGCTTGTCAGCAACACTGCCTGAAGTAAGGAGAAAGGCTGGCCAATTGGGTGAAGGAGAGGCCTTTGAGAGTTTATGCAGTTTGCAGGCCCTCCGTGCAGTTTTTGGAAAGCTTCCATCACAGATGAGAGTTTTAAGTTGAATTTTAAGTTTGACCACAAATATTCAAACTTCTCTGGACCACAAATGCAGTATCTTCTTGGCGGTTTAGCTGGCACCAAGTACATACTTAAGAATCTCTATGTCTGCTGGTTGTTTAAATTTCTTACAAAAATGCCAAGGCCTTTACTTGTGAGTTACAGCCTCCTGACACCACTCCCCCCATAGTAATAGTTATAATCCGTCATTGGTAGGTGCTGTCAAGTTGGATCTGACTCATAGTGACCCTATATACAATAGAAAGAAACACTGCCCGGCCTTGTGCCCTCCTCACAAATCTTTGCTGTGTTTGAAACTCATTGTGGCGGGCACTGTGTCAATCCATCTCGAGGGTCTTCATCTTTTTCACTAACCCTCTACCAAGCCAAATGTCCTTCTCCAGGGTTTGGTGTCTATTGATTACATGTCCAAAGTTACATGAGAAAGAGTCTTGCCAAACCCCCTTTTAAGGAGTGTTCTGGATATATTTCTTCCAAGACAGATTTTCCCATTCTTCTGGCAGTGCATGGTTTATGAATATTCTTTGCCAGCACCATAATTCAAAGGCATCAATTCTTCTTCAATCTTCCTTATTCATTATCTAGCTTTTGCATGCATATAAGGCCATTGAACATACCATGGCCTGGGTCAGACATATCTTAGTTTTTAAAAGCACATCTTTGCTCTTTAATATGTTAAAAGAGCTCTTCTGCAGCAGATTTGACCAATACAGCTTTTGATTTCTTGTCTGCTGCTTCCATGGCTGTTGATTGTGGATACAGTAAAATGAAATTCTTGACAACTCCCATCTAGTCTCCATTTATCATGATGTCATACTGTTCCAGTTAGGCGGGTGTAATCCACCATGAAGGCTGTAGCCTTTGATCAGCAGCCATAAGCATTCAGAGGTCCTCTTCACTTTCAGCAAGCAAGCTTGTATCATCTGCATATCAAGGGTTGTCACCGTCTTCCTCCAAACCAAATGCCACCTTCTTCTGACAGCCCAGATGACTTACTTAGCATACAGACTGCAAAAATATGGTGATAGGATACAACCCTGAAGCATATCTTTCCTGATTTTAAACCATGCGGTATCTCTTGTTGTACATAGAAGTTCTGCATGAGCACAATTAAGTGTTCTGGAATTCTCATTCTTTATAATGTTATCCATAATTTGTTCTGAGCAACACAGTCAACTGCTTTGCATACTCAGTAAGACACACGCAGACATCATTCTGGCATTCCCCTCTGTCAGTCAAGACTCATCTGACATCAGTAACGCTGCACCCCATTCCATGTCCTTTTCTGTCTCTGACGCAAACTACTCATCAATGTATACTGCAAAAATTATCTTCGGCAAAACTCTACAACATGTGATAGGTTTCCTGATTTCTCTAGATCACCTTTCTTGGGAATGCGCACAAATATGGATCTCTTCTGGTTGGTTGGTCAAGTTGGTCTGGTTGGATTGGGTTTCCATATTTCTTGGCATAAACAGTGAGTGCTGCATACACTAGTAGAAATATTTCACTTGGTATTTTTTTTTCACTTGGTATTCTGTCAATTAATTCCTAAAGCTTCATTTTTTGCCAATGCTTTAGTGCAGGTTGTACTTCTTCTTTAATACTAGTGGTTCTCGATTATATGCTACCTCCTGTGCTGGGTGAATGTCAACCAAATCTGAACTCTGGCCAGGTTGTTTTCTCAGGGAAATAAAGTGTTATTATAATTGAAGTTTAAGGTCTCTTCTGCTAGTTAGAAATATTCTATTATTGCTTTCATCATAAAAAAAAATCAGTGGATGGTCTGTTCCAAGTTCTCATATTTGAATCACAATAATAAAATTGGAAAAATTCTGTTTTTCATTAGATTTTAAAAATAAAATGTAAAAGCTGTATTACAAAACAAATTTTAATATGTTGTTAGATAATATAAGTTTTTTTTTAAACAAACAAGAACAAAAAATAAATTTACCTGCTGTTAACGAGTTGATGCCAAC
This sequence comes from Tenrec ecaudatus, assembly GCF_050624435.1. NCBI lineage: Eukaryota > Metazoa > Chordata > Mammalia > Afrosoricida > Tenrecidae > Tenrec > Tenrec ecaudatus. The sequence goes on along the minus strand of NC_134539.1, from coordinate 109,705,223 downwards.
TCTAAGTAACCCTCTATAGAGTTTTTCCAGATACAAATCTTTCTGGGAGTAGATAGCCCCATCTTTCTCTTATGCAGAGGCTGGTGGGTTTGAACTGTTGATCTTGTGGCTAGTAGTACATGCTTACCTGAAAGCACTACTAGAACTGGTTGAAAAAATTTTTGAAAATTAAAAAAAAATTAATTCTATTAAAAAACAAAACAAAAAAGCCCATAGCTTTTACATGTATACATTTACAGCTTGAAAGGGCTTGGGAAGGGGCCCTAGCTCCATTGAACATGAAATATTCAAATGGTTCCCTGGGTTATTTCTAAGCCCAGGATCAGCTTCCCTAAGTAATCTGGCAAAAGAATCATGTGGTATTCTTATCAAATAAAAGCATATATAGGCAGAAACCCATGTATTATTACCATGCATCCCACTCCATATTAAATATGGTATTGTCTTAATTTCTTTCTATGCCACCTAGTGGGTGTGTAGGCTAGGGGTCTCATATCAAAGCTGCAGGGAGGGTAGGAGACCCAGCTTTACCCAGAAGATAAAGGGGCATTTTCATGAATTATTGGGTTGTTCCCTCCTGAGTTTAAATAAGGGTAGCAGAGCTACTTGTTGTAACATAAGTAGTCTCTCTCTCTCTCTCACACACACACACACACACACACACACACAAATCCATCTAAGAACAAGGTTTATCTTAATGAAATGAGCAATGGCCTTCAAAGTATACCTCAGAAGCTTAGAAACTCTTTAAAAAATACTAGCACTGATATATAATTAGAAAGGGTGGGGGACACTAAGGTCAATTGCCACAGCATAGTCCACAAAGACAATGTCCCACATTCTATTTTGGTGAGTGGTGGTGAGGTCTTAAAAGCTCATAAGTAGACATGAAAAAATAATAATTTATAAATTATCAAAGGTTTGTGAGGGAGAGAGGGTACGGGGGAGGGGGAAAATGAGGAGCTGATACCAAGGGCTCAAGTAGAAAATGTTTTGAAAATGATGATGGTAACAAATGTACAAATGTGCTTGACACAATGGATGGATGGATGGATTGTGATAAGAGCAGTATGAGCCCCCCAATAAAATGATTAAAAAAAAGAAAATAATAAAAACTAAAAAAAAGAAAAGAACATAAGTGACCATTAAGTTGCAACTATAGACCTCTTATGAACCTTGGAAAGAAGAATAAGAAAATGAAACATTTGAAACACAATTAGCTCAATGGACTAATTGACAATTCGAACATGTCTTCATATCCCTGAGACTGGAAGAACTAGATGATCCCTGGCCAGCATTACCAATTACTCTGAAAAGGATCACATTATTAGGTCCTGGATAGAATGGGTGAGAAACATGGACCCAAACTCAAAATTATTACCGAAAAAAGGAACAGGCTTACTGGTCAGATACTGACTCATGGAATCCCGAAGACTATGGCTTTTGATCACTTTTCAGGTCTGGAAATGGACTCGCACCCATGGCTCAATTTTTAGCTAAGTAACAGTCAAATATAATAGGAAAATAGTAATTGTAATGAGGTGCACACATTTTAGAATAATCAACCATTTGGGATCAAAAGAGCAGCATTTACCCAAGAACAAAGTTCAGAGGGTTAAGAAACAGGGAGAAATGAAAACAGACAACACGGGGAGGATGTGTAATAAGTGGTGTTATATTGTGGGGACTGTAATCAATGACATGGAACAAAATGAAAATGAATTATTGAAAAAAATTTGTTCTGTAAGCCTTCACTCAATTGATAAGAATTTAAAAATAAACAAATAAACTATGCCCTGAAGTCACCTTTAAATAAGTAAGTAATCATTTAGTACAAAGCATAAAGATTGCACTATGTTAACAAACAAACAAATACAACTAAGTCTAAATGGTATCTAAAGAAATAAGAGCATAGCACAAACAGGTCCAAGCACACCCAGGTTCACCACAGTAATATTCGCAATAGCGGGGGGAGAACTAACTAAGTGCCCATTGTTGAATTAGGTAAATGAACTTCGGAACATACACACAATGAAATACTATGCATTGTTAAAAATTGATGAAAACAATTATGAACCTCCGAAATGAATGGATTTTAAATGAATGGATTTGGAGGATATTATGCTAGGCAGTTAGCCAAATACTAAATTACAAATATCGCATGATTGTTATATTTAAAAAAAAAAACCAAGAAAAGGTTTCCAAACCCAAAGAAACAGATTTTGATGTTCCCAGAGTGACACAGAAAAGGAAGAGATGGGGAGGGTAGACAAGTACTAAAGTCAGGTGCCGGGGAAGACAGGATTACAAGAGGGAGATGTGGGGAAAGGGGAAGGGAGGGGAGGACAAAGTCAGTCACTGGGAGATCTGATGAGTTGTTTATATTGTTGACTCAAAAAAAAAATCTGATATGCAAAACCACCACCTAATCCACAATAACTTTGAAAACAAACAAAACCAAAGATGCCAAAGATAATCCTCCTCCCAAAAGTAATGACTAAAATTTTTTTTAAATAATCAATTTTGCCTAAATTATAACTTGTTTATTAAAAACACTGTTGAGAAAAGAAGTAGGCAAAATACATTTAAAGTGAATGAACACTTGGTTTGCAAAAGGCTATGAATGATAGAAGTCCAAAATCTAGTTGGAGGCCCCACACATGGATTGAGCCTCAGGTGAACCCTTTCTGACCCTAGTCGAGGGGTGTGGAGAGCCTGGTCATGTATGGGACAGAGAGCATTGTACAGTTGATCGTGGCCGATGGAGTTAGGTTAAAATGTAATATGCTACCATTTGATATCCATTTTGACACATTTTAAAGTTGTTTTAATTAAAAATAAAAAAGAAAAAGCAAAGGATAAAAATGCACATGAAAAAAGTGGCCATCTAGCTCAGAAGCAATAAAGCCCACATGGAAGAAGCACACCTGCCTGTGCGATCACGAGGTGCCAAAGGGACCAGGTATAAGGCATCATGCAAAAAATATGCATATATATTATATATATATATATACATACCATAGTGAATGAAGGGGGAAGTGCAGAGTGGATACCCAAAGCCCATTTGTCGGCCACTGGAGATCCCCTCACAGAGGGGTTTAGGAGAGGAGATGGGTCAGTCAGGGTGCGAGGTAGTACCGATGAAGAGCACAGCTTTCCCCCAGATCCTGGATGCTTCTTCCCCGCAACTACCATGATCCGAATTCTACCTTGCAGGGCTGGATAGGGCAGAGGCACAGGGAATCCAGGGTGGACGATACCTTCAGGACCAGGGGTGTGAGGGGCGATGCTAGGAGAGTAGAGGGTGAGTGGGTTGGAAAGGGGGAACTGATTAAAAGGATCCACATGTGACCTCCTCCCTAGGAGATGGATGGCAGAGAAGAGGGGGAAGGGAGACTCCGGATAGGGCATGATATGACAAAATAACAATCTATAAATTATCAAGGGCTCATGAGGGAGGAGGGAGCTGGGAGGGGAAAAAAAAAAGAGGACCTGATGCAAAGGGCTTAAGTGGAGAGCAAATGCTTTGAAAATGATTAGGGCAAAGAATGTGTGGATGTGCTTTATACAATTGGTGTATGTATATGTATGGATTGTGATAAGAGTTGTATGAGCCCCTAATAAAATGTAAATAAAAAATGCACATGAAGTGTCTGGTGACCCCCCTCTGACCACAGAGCAGGGCTGTGAGTAGCCTTGCTGTCATGCAGAGTGCACTGGACAGTGGATCACTGCAGATGCAGCGAGGTTAAATGTTAACATCTTATCGTTTGATCTCCAATTGGATCCATTTTAAATATGCTCTAATTTTTAATATTTTCTGGTTTCTTTTTGATTGAAGCTTTTCTGTTTTACTTTGTGACTGCTATTAGGTTTCTGTTTTATGCTTTAAAAACTTTTTTTGTACATGAAATCCAGGATCGCTAAGTCTATGGCTATAGTAACTGGATTAGTAGTTCCCTTAAGGCGTGGCAGGGACAGTTGGGAGGAAATGGGACCCTAACAACAGTGAGTACAAGGGGCCGGCCCAAAACCCTCCCCCCAGAAGAATTCACTTCAGAAGACAGCCCTGAAGCTGCAGCTCAGGGAGAGGGCCATGTCTGATCAGAGCACATGGGAGTAAATGAAGGAGGAGATAGAGAGAGTGGAGCATATCCTGGCCCACCAAGCCTTGAGGACGATATCCCTCCTCAGAGCAGCCAAAGCACAGAGAGGACCATATGACCGGTCCCATTATGAGACACGACATCCCTCACGGATCCATAGCTCTACAGCGGACAACACTGGAGACAGCGCAGGAGCTGAACGTGATCTGACCCCATCACACCGAGGCAAAACACTAAGTGTGTCATCAGAACAGCAAGGGGAGCAGAGCAAGAAAGTAATGAGAGAATACCAAAAATAGACTTTGGGGGCCAGGGCGGGCACCTCATCAGACTCAACAGGAAAACACTCCTAAAGGTCAACAAACAGACCTTGAACTATTCACAGGCTTTTCTCTTTTTTTGTCATTGTTTTTGTTGTTGTTGTTTTACTTTTCTTGTTTTGTTTTGCTGTCCAGTTTTTTGGTGCATATTATTATCATCTCTGCAGGTCTATCTAGCTAAGATAGGTGGGATAAACAATCTGGAGGAGAAAACAACGGAACCTATGGTTAGGGGGGGGGCATGGGAACAACAAGTGATCAAAAATCGATGTCCAGGAGGGTGTAAGACGTCTGGGTAGGGATTGATCAAGGGCAATGTAACCAAGAGGAATTACTGAAACCCAAATGAAGGCTGAGCATGATAGTGGGACAAGAGGAAAGTAAAAGGAAACAGAGCAAAGAACTAGGCGGCAAAGGGCATTTATAGAGGTCTAGAAAGAGACATCTACATATATATATATATATATATATATATATATATATATATATATGATGATGGGGAAATAGATCTAGGTGCACATAGTTAGAGGTTTAATATTAAGGTAGCAGATGGACATTGTACCGCCACTCAAGCACTCCCTCAATGCAAGAATACTTCGTTCTATTAAACTGGCATTCCATGATGCTCACCTTCCCGATAGGATTGCTGAAGACAGTGGGTGCATAAGCAAAAGTGGTGAAGAAAGCTGATAGTGCCCTGCTATCAAAAGATATAGCGTCTGGGGTCTTAAAGACTTGAAGATAAACAAGTGGCCATCTAGCTGACCCACATG